>NC_089736.1:3695000-3842500 GCF_035083965.1 Branchiostoma lanceolatum
AGGTATCAGCAGATACCATACGTTACTCCATCTGTACATCCAAGCTGAGGATCAAGCCTGCGGTATGTTACATGCAAACATTCTAGATTCAAGTACAAGTATTTCATGCTATCCTGAACTACTTTGGCAATGCTTATATGACGTCTTCTATTTGTCCTGTTTCTGAATCAAGTTTGAATCCCAGCCCAATGTTAGAATTCTGTATGTCAATAAGCAAGTTACTGGTACTGGAAAGGATTTGAGACCTGTCCATTCCAAAGGAATTAAAAGTGAGAGTCAAATATTGAAGCCAACATCACTCTGTCAGTGACCTTTGACTAAACCTGTTGATTGCCAGAAGGTCACTGAATTTCAAAATTGTGCAGCTAGCAGAATCATAGGGCAAGCTATTTTCCTTCTGTTTGACACCAGCTTGATGAAGAGGCCACTGCACTTCTTATAAACAGAAGGTTACTAGTTTGCCTCACAGATATGACATGATGATTATGTTTGTTTGTGTTACAGAGCATAGTTGTGCACGGGGAGTCCATCCTGTGTGTGACTCCCAGTGAAACTGCCCAGAGCACCATGTACTACAACATGCAGAAACTCAAGGAGAGCCTGCCCAAAGTCGTCATCAAGGTAAGTCTACCTGTACTGCATCCATATAGTAGTAATTTGAAAGGCTAGATGCAATTTCTTTAGTGCTCATTATGTCTTTTGAGTGCTGGTCCAGTACTAGTAAGCTGGGGACAATACATGTACTTGATGACATGTGTGGCGTCTGTGTGGCATAGTGGCAGAGCATCCGGCTATGAACCAATAAGACCCAGGTTCAATCCCCAGTGGAGTACCCAGACATGTCCGGACATGCACCCAGACGTTGTGCCCTTGGGAAAGGCACTTAACACATATTTCCCATGTCCTAAGCCCAACAGTAGGGTTTGGATTGGCGTTAGGAAGGGCATCCAGCCGTAAAAACTCTTGCTTCAAAAAAAGACTTGCACTTGATGAGGAGTTCTGGGGCTCCTCTATCCATGTGCAAGCACGTCCAACCCCCATATATGATGGGGAACAAAAGACGTAAATCAAATTGGAGAGAGAGACAGTGTACAGCAAATGGATGACAGTGTGTGTTCAACATAGCTTTCAAGCCTGATACTTTTTGTAAAGACATTTATCTACTTTCTGAATTTGTGTGCATAAGCTAGAATTATGATTTTCATTATTTTCAAAATACCATATTTTGAAGAGTTTGGACTTCATATTATATGCATGAAAAGTTGAAAAAAAAAATGGTATTGGGTATTTTTCACAAGAAAGAAGAAAGAAGATCATACTTAGACTCGTACTGTTTATAAAATTGATTTGACTCTTTTTGTTGTTTACCCCAGGGAGTAGACTCGGTGTCCAGAGCTGTGATCCACCTGGATGAGAAGGGGGGAGAGCAGCAGTACAAACTGTTGGTGGAGGGGGAAAACCTCAGGGCTGTCATCGCTACGCCAGGTACTCGGCTCTACACTGGTTAACTTCAGCAGTCTCCTATCCCCTAACAATCACTTAACACATACATATGACAGGGTGGAGATTGTGATCTGGCAGAATCGCTGTTCTTCTAGCGGTAGAGATCATAATTTGAGTATCTGTCGTCGAAGGCTCCATTCAGGAAGATAGGAATGTGTTAGCTGAGGGTGGTCTCCCATCTCTAAGATCTGACAAATTGATGATTTAGAAAGTTTTAGTTATAACATTGTATTCAAATCATTCTTTTAGTAGTACAGTATGTTGTATAATTGTCTAATAGTATACATTATATGTGTGCATAAATGTCCCTGGAATTATTATTTGCAAGCGCATTATTATTTCTGGCAGGTTGAAATCCCATTAGAGCTTTTGACACATTCTTTATAGGATTGACACTGTGCAAGTTGCATGCACTATCAAACATCTTACATACTGTTTACATAGTATACACTGTACATGTGTTATGAATAGAAACCTTTGTGTTTACTGTAGGTGTAAAGGGAACACGGACAACATCCAACAACACCTCTGACGTAGAGAAAACACTGGGCATTGAAGCAGCTAGGTGAGCTGAAATCAATGTGTGGTTTATTGGAAAATAATGAAGAAAAGGTCACTGATCTTCAGTCCAAGCTGGCAGTAACCTGGCTTACATGTAGAATACTTTGAAGTGTTATTTTTGTTAGAGTTCATCATTTTAAGTGGTGAAAGGTTGTGAAGTGTGATCACATTCAAGTTGTAAAAGTCTCAATTGTAACTGCAGCAGTTACTATAGTCTTGTGTTTTTCCACTTCTAAGTCAGATTTCATTCAAAGTAACAGCAGATCAAACTTTGCCAGCTGAAATCTTTGTCTGCTTTGTGGAAAATTGTGAATAATACCTTTTCTACAATTTCTATCTTCACCATGACATCTTGAATGACAACACTAAAATGTACATGTAGCCATGCCAGTATCTACAGCAGTGTCTTATGCCGTTGTTTTTCCCACCGTTTCCAGGGTGACTATCATGAACGAGATCACCTACACCATGTCCAGTCACGGCATGAGTATCGACATCAGACATGTCATGCTGCTAGCAGACCTCATGACATACAAGGTACTAGTATGAAATTATCACTACTGCAAAAACTGATAGCTTGCTTCTTGTATAATTATTACAGATTGGCTTGTCATATAAGCTTTTTCTTTGTTACCTTGTTTGTTTAAATGATCTTCTTTAATTTGATATTTCTTCTCTTGTAAATGTCTTAGTTTTGATTCAGTGTTTATTTTGTGTTGTATGCAAATGTGGGACAATGAATTGTGATAGTTTATAGACAACTTCTTCAATGTATGTAACTAGAATTTAACATTGTGTTGTATGTTTTTTAGGGAGAGGTTCTGGGCATCACAAGATTTGGGCTGGCCAAGATGAAAGAAAGTGTGCTGATGCTGGCTTCAGTAAGTAGTCAGCTAAATTGTCCATGTTTTTATCCTTCTACCTCACCTAACGTTACTGAGTGTTGTCTGCAAAGTAATGATCACAATGATTTGAATTTTGGTAGACCTTCATTAAAGACTTTATACTTTAAAATCATTCCCCAGAATCTGAGTTGTGCACCTTATTTCTGGGTGAGGCCAAGGACTTGTTGATCACCCCTCGTACAGTGTAAAATAGAGTAACTAGTTGCTGTTGTTTCCCAGTTTGAGAAGACGGCAGACCACCTGTTTGACGCGTCGTACCACGGACAGGAGGACGCCATCTGCGGTGTGAGCGAGTGCATCATCCTGGGTATACCCATGAACATCGGCACTGGGCTCTTCAAACTACTCCACAAATATCCTTTCATTGTACTTACATTGGGGGAATTCAATTGAGAGTTTTTATGTTAAAAAATCTAGGTTTATCTGTCTACCAAACTACTCCACCAATAGCCTTTTCATTGTACTCACATTAATTGGGGGGAATTCAAGTAATATTCCATGTCCAAAATCTAAACTTTATCTTTTCACAAACTACTCCACCAATAACCTTTTCATTGTACTTACATTGGGGTGAAGTCAATTAATATTTCATGTTCAAAATCTAGGTTTATCTTCCTACCAAACTACTGCACCATTGTCCTTTTCAAAATTCTATGTTGATCTTTCTCGCATAGGCTTTTTCTCAGTGCGGCTTAAGGGTGGTGTAAATAACATTCTACTGAGCATTACAATAAAGATTATATCCAGAAGGAAGTTCACTTTACTTGAAGCACCTATAGAATACATGCTTCATGTATATAGAAGAATTCAACAATCCATCTTTTTTTTTCAACCTTTGTTCAACCTTGAAAGATTACATTCTCTTCGGCCGTGGCCGTTTTTCAAGATTTCAAGGGAGGAGATCAGGGGTCTTTTGACATAACATAGGAAAATAGAACAAAAACTTGATCTTGACTTTCCTTAACCAGTTTTTTACAGCTGAGAAGGACACTGCACCGGCCAGTAGGAAACTGCTGTTTGATGTACCAACTTTCCATGCACCAGGTGGCATACCTTAATAACTTTTTTCAAAGTTTTTTAAATATTCATTTCAGGGCAAGAATGTAAAATGATTTTATCAGGGTTGGACAAGTTTAAAATTCACTCTATGGTAACTCCATGAAAAATCTACCGATCTGAACCAACTTTTCACTGGCATGAAATTTGAATGACAGATTTCTTTGCATTTTAACTTGCAGCAAAGAAATCCTTTTGTTTTTTATCGCGAAAAAAAAAATCTCAGTAAAACTGAGCAGTGACGCTTGCATACACATTTGGAAGGCCTGAGGGCCAGCTAGCCTTCTTGGCTGGTCTGTCAGGCGAGCCCCTGGCAGCGAAGACAGGCTAGTGGACCAATATCTACTAAAGGAAAAATCTCAGCTATTGAAAAATTGAGCCAGTGGGGTAGGACATACTGTCACTTACCCCAGGCAATCGGGCCTATAGACTTTTCCAACCCTGTTTTCGCTATGTTTCATTCTTGCTTATGGTAAACTGATAGCTTTGACTGTTTGTTTGATTGTTTGTTTTTTGTTTGTTTGTTTGTTTGCTCCTTTTTCTGATCACATGCAACAGCTTTTTGATGTCTTCTTTTATCTCTTTCCCAGGTGTTCTGTAAAATCATCTACTTGACGGATAATAGCTAATTGGGGACAACTTGCGAAGCAATACAGGGGAACGACATACCTTTAGTTTTCCCCGTCTTACAAAGACAGAGTCTGGATTCGTTTCTTTCACAAAAAGTTTATTAACATTAAATAGGCAGTCCTACATCGTAAAAGGTGTTGAGAAGCTGAAAAGTTTACAATAACTACTGTAACAGCAAGTTGAGATATTCAAAGGTTACTGTACTGATAATGACATTTACCATTATTTATGTTTATGTTTATGCACATTGAGTTAATGCAATGTAATGAGTAAATATTCAAAGTTAACGTAACTTACGGGAGGAAAATACAGTTTCTTTGAAAAGAAGCAACATTTTAAAACACATCACAATGTGCTTCAAACAGCAGAAATCAGTACACCATAGAAAGTACAGTAAATCATGACGTGTTGTAAAGTAACATTATCAACTGTTAGATGCTCAAAGACTTTGAATAACAAAATAACAATAAAAAACATATTAATATTATTCCTCGTTCCTCCTTTTCATTCAGTTATTTCCAGCTGCCCTGAACATGATCAATAACATGAAATTAACTTGTCTACGCGAAATAATACAAGTTTGGAGTTCACCTGATACATACACTTAACAAATATATAAGTGAAAAAAAAGGTATACGTAACAGTGTGTCATTTTCTGATTGGCATATGTTTCCTGATGGGGTGACTGTCAGCAAAAAACTAACAGAGTATAAATATAGAGTTAACACAATACTAATTGCCATGCAGTGCTCAAAAGGATCATTCAGATTTCACATAAGGTATTGATGTCACTTATCTTACTTAAAAACTTAAGACCCTGAATGTGACATAAGAGTGCAAATGGAAACAAATACATTTGGTACACATTTTATTTTGTTTTGTTTATTATCTATTTTATGGTACTTTGTATCATTTTTTCAAGTATTGAATCCAGTAACTTGTTCAGTGGTGTTATAACATCATTTGATACCATTGCGTATCATTAGAAGATTTAAAGATTAAGATGTCTCCACATAAGTAAGGGTGGAGGAAGTTTCCCATTGTCTCAGCTTTTAAGCTTCTCCATTTGTAATAGTTACATACCCATCATCTTTCATTGCTATTCCTTCATCCACTTTCTCTTCCTTCTCTGTTTCCTCAGTCTTTTCTTCCACTGGCTCTTCAGCATCTTTTTTAGGAACTTCTTTTTTTGTTGTCTCCTTTTTCTTCTTTGAGCCTGGTTTCTTCATGCAACTGAATAGGTTTCCTGAGAAAAGAAAATACAATTTGTATAAGCCTCACTTTAAACTTATGATATCTAAAACATACATTGACCACACTACTTTTTCAACTCTGGGTAAATAATTTTATTTGTTTCTTAATTTGCACATGCAATATTTTATGCAAAGTCAACCCCAGCTAGCTAAATAGTCACATTTAACGGTACCTGCATTGCTGTTTAATAGTTAGCCCTTCTAAAAACGTTTTTTTTCTTTTATTTCCCAAGCAGAAACTTAGCACTTTTTTTCCTCACTGATACTTCGTTCTGTGGTTTAGCTCCTTACCCGTGCACCCTGGTGTCTTTTTCTTCTTCTTCTCCTTTGTTCCTTTGTCATCTTCTTGTTGTGTTGGTGTTTCTTCAGTTTTAGCCTCTTCTACAGAAAGTGGATTCAAACATAAGTTAGTTACTAATGACTGGACCAGTAGATCATAGTTTTGAAGATCGTGGTACAAAATATGCCCACGATACATTTTGTGCAAAAATAGAGTGTTAATATCAAGGATATGCAACTTGATCTATGAATAGTTTCTTCAGGTTGGTGATTTGATGTCTGACAAAATTCTTGTTACACAGCCAAACGACATACTACTACCTAGTAATCCTGCAAGACATGCTGTAGAATGGGAAAAATTCGCTGGAATTTAATTTCACAGAAGGGAGACAATGAGGTATCTGCGGTAGTTTTAAGTTTGCAGTTCATGGCGAAAACCTGTGTGCCACTAGGCACTACAAGGTGAACAACAAAATCTTACCTTCCGCTGCTACTGTCACTTCTTCATACACTTGCACGTCTTCATATGCTGACTCCGGCTCTTTAGTTGGCTGGTCTTCTAGATCTGGAGGTGATAGGACACAGTTTAATATCCACTGAACATGACTGTCCCTTGTGAGGTACCATTTTGCAAAGTGCAGTTTTTGCTGAAATAAGTACCTAGAAATATGGGGACGGTCTATCTGAATATGAAAATGTAAAAATTGTGTAATTTTTTCAATATTAACCCCCCTATACTTACCCCCTGAATTTTGTAACATGGCTATGTACTAAACTAGTATAAAGGTATGCTAGCAAACATAATTAATGCCTTAAAGCAAGGATACTTTGTGGTCAAAAGTCATTACTGTGAATATCTGAACCCCAAATATATCTGAAAACACAGATATAGACTATTCCCAAATCACTCCCAATCAGTGATTTCTGTGCTTAGATAGACCATCTCTATATTTTGAAATGCGTATTTTACAAAGTCAGAATTAATCCCCCCCCCCCAGTTCAGGAACCATTTCTTCTGTTCATTTCAACAATAATTCATTTTAGTGTCTTTTATGGTGAAATATACATACTGCATTAAAGGTTTGGGTAGCAACATGTGGCTACAACTAAACATATTGTATCAATAGGATCACTTAATAATTGTATATTTCGTCTTTGTAGGATTTGGCCGCAACTGGGCAATCATATGTAGAAAACTTGGTCTTCGGCCATCCGTGCATTTGAACATTTCATTTCTTCCTCTTACATATGCTTGATTATAAATGTATCTCTGCATTCTAGCACATGAATGCATTTCAACATGTGATTCCTTTCCTCTCACATCTACATGTCTAGAAACTATAAATGCATTGGTAAATGATGATTTAGGAGGTGAGAAAGACCTGTTTTCACCGAGTGTATACGTACCTGAGCCTGTGTAGAGGTCCGAATTGGTTGTATCGTCAGAACTAACGCTCGCGTTTTCCACGCCATCGTACGTGCCCGAATCTTGCTCGGTATCGCTGGTAGTCACTTCCGTGGACTTCACATCCAGTACTGGAAGACAGGGCTCGGGGTGGACTTCAAGTTGGACGTGTTTGTCGTCTGCAACTTGGAGTTGGGCGTTGTTGTCGTCTGCCATTTGGAGTTGGGGGTTACTTTCGTCTGCCATCGTGGTCTCTTGCACAGTGTCTATCACAACAGGTTCTGGGAGGTTTTGTTGCGTGGGTTCTTCAGAAGCCGCTGGCTTCGACTGCGTTGATCTGCCCAACGTGTTGATTGAACTGAGCTTGGCAAACTGTGTAGTTGAAAACAAAAGAAGACATGTTGGTATGTTTATTCTACCAATAGATAAGGTCATGGTGTGCACGTGCAATATGCCATGCTCATGCAGATCTAGAGGACACCGCGGCAGGAAGGGAAAAGAAGCCTTGCCCCAGCTTTGACCATGTACTATGCCAGGCCTTTCGTACAAAAAAAAAACCATACCTGAAAGCATATATTAGTCATTACACCTGTTCCCTACGAGTACCATAGAATTGATCAGCGGCACACGAAAGCTCACACACAGCCCACCATCTAGATCTTGTAGTAGAACTACAGTTATCCCGAAAACACCTTGCAGGTACTAAGACAACGTTGACGATTGTGTCATGGGGTAGAAGAAAAATGTAAAAAGATGTTATTAACCAAGTCTGAAAAATATCTCTTCTTCGGTTGACTGGGAGGGGTTGGTTCAGGCGACGGTGTGTCTGGAAGAGATCTTGGCTCCGAAACAGTACTTTCTGTCTTCGAAGCTACTGTCCAAACGGTGGGCTCCGCGACCTCTGGAGGAGGAACTGAGGCCGACGATGGAGGTTTGGGTTTGGGTTCTGCATCTGCGAGTAAGGAGGAGGGAAGGGTTCGATTCAAATCGCAGGGCTTCGAGACAGGGACCTCGGGAGCGGGTTCAGAGACCGATGATGAAGGTTTAGGTTTGGCTTCTACGGCAGGTAGTAAGGACGGGGGCAGCGCCTCCTCCACGTCTATGACTGCTATCGTCCACTCCCCCATAGAGCAGGACAACCAACACCTGCATCAACACATTACCATTTGTTCATTATTTATCTATTCTTTGTTTTCTTGATATGATTTTGAATCACCTTGGTTGACCAAGCATGAGTTATTTATCATGTTTATTGTTATGTTGACCCCTTGACATGCCTACATCTCGACCTCCAGGAAAAGCGGCCCTGATGGCCGAATGGAGCATTTTCGAGACTAAATAAAGGCACAAAGAGAGAAAAAATATAACCTGAACTTTAAGGGTAGGTGGGATGGGGAGGGGGCAGAGGGACGAACACAACTCATGCCTAGGCAAATGATCTACACCAACAACAGCATACACGCTACAGTCTGTTATCGCCCTAGCCCGGAACCTCGACCACCTCACCCCCCCACCTTGCCCCTGAAAGGCCATAAGGGGGTAACGATGATGATGACGAAGTATGTACGTGCACGTACGCCAGTATTACTCAATGAGACGGGATGAAACCACTCTTTGACCAACGTTATTACCTCATGCCGTGATTTCTCAGGTCATCGTAGCAAGGTCCCATACCTTGAACTAGATACATGTACCGTATTTGTGTACCTACAGTTACGTTTCTACTTGGCTCCTCAAAACGCTGGCCTCGTACAAAAAAATACACCTTTTGTTAATATCCGAGTACGTACCAGGCTACATCGTATTACATAGTATCACCGAGGAGGTTTAAAATTTTAAAGTCCATTGATATGATACTAGCATTGTATGTTTTGAGATTGCAGAGACTATATCACTTGCTACGCCAGAAGTTTGATTAAGCATTTGCTATCTCTGATAAAATCATGATGAATATAGTTGCTGTGTCAGGCTATGGTATGTCGGTTTGTCCGATATTCAATGCCATGACGTTATATAGTAACAGGTGTCCGCCTTCTAACGTCCTTGTCGCATCCAGTAACATAGGTGCTGTAGGGGTTTGGTCTAAACATAAAACGTGCATGTTTCCCCCACACAGATGCCCCTGTAGTGGGCTAAACCTTATACTGAAGTTGTAAAAATTCGATAAGCAGATCTAGAAGCACTTACCTGTTTGTAGTAGGGTTTGCGGTGACGAGTGGCGTGTAGGGTTCGCTGTAGACAAATACCTGCTGGAGTTGTCTAAGCCACTTTAGTCAGTGATTCTGCATTCCGGAGCTCTCGACTATCAATCACTCACCAAACCTGTTCGACCGCATCAGAGACCTGGGTAATTATACGGCCGTATGTCCCAGGGCAAGCTTGGAGTAGTCTTTTCTGTACGCCTTAGCTTGTCTGTATGTTTCTGTGTGTGTGTGTGTGCGCGCGCGTGTGTGTGTGTGTATGTATGTATGTGTGTGCGAGTGTGTATGTATATATTGGTGTGTGTGTGTGTATTTGTACGTTTTATGTGTGCCTATATGCGTGTGTGGCTGTGGATTTGTGTGTGTCTGTGTAGTGTATGAGTGAGTAGTGTATGTTTTATATATATTTGCGGCTTTTCTGAAATTTCTGACACCATTTGTGCGTAATGTATACGAAGATGAACCTAGACCAGCCGACGTTTAAAAAGAGCGTAAGATATTATAAGAATATAGTAATGATTGCTGATGAAAACGAGAAAGTCATCACAAAGTTAGAAGAAGACAAAAATGGCCGAAATGCCTCATAAGGGTAATACTTTTATTCATATTTCGACAATATTTTACTGAGAAGATGTTTCGCACATACTAGTATTCGAAAATTGGTACTACTGATATCGCACCCATATGCAAATATGACGTTTTCCGAAAAAAAACGAAACATTTTTTACTGAATCAATAAACTCACATGATATAAGAATATTTATACATGTCATCAAAATATCCAAGAAAATTCTTCCACATTATTCCGTTGTTAGTATCTGATTCATCCCAATCAATGTAAAAAAAATTGTTATTAGTCATTACCCTCTTAGATCTACAAATTAAAGATTCGAAAATGAACCTCTGGGCCTCCATATCAGTGTGTTTATCGTTATAGAGTGTCTTTCGGGAGTCTTTTTACTTTGTCGTGTCATTGAATAATGGCCCTTGTTGTATATAGTACCTATGTCCAAGGAGGTTAACCTCCTGCTATGTCTTGTGCTTCAACGCTATTGTTAACGCCTTTATTTGTGCCTTGAAACCGCTTGTATTGCATATTGTTCAGTCACTAGGGCTAGCCCTTCGTTCAGACTTCGGCTGGGCAGCACATGCTGTATGTCTTTATACAGACGCTTAAATAGATCAAACGTAATCATCGCTATGTCTTGCAGCGGAGGGGGAGGGGGTGTCTTGAGATCCAGCGCCCACACGAGATCTCTGGCATTAAGGGCCCTGTCACACTTGTGCGTATATGCAAGTCCGCATGACTTTCGTATTACCAAGTTTTTGCTTTAGGTTAAGTTTCCAGCCGAAGAAGTAATTTCTTTGGTTCGATAACTAGGCAGCTCAACGGTGGGTCAAAGTAGAAAACAACTTTCTCCCCGCAAGGTTTACTTAAACCAAAAAAATGTTACTGCGGAACTCATGCGGACTTGTATATATGCACACGTGTGACAGGGCCCTAAAGACACTCATCCTGGTGACGTCTGTATTCACATCAATACACAGCCTGCAAAACAGGAGGAAACGTAGTTAGCGTAAGACACAAGTCAATCTCGAATAGATGAATAGTTGGATTTTTTAGTTCCACAAATGTATTTATGCCATAATAATTTTCACAAGTCGTAGATGTTTTGATATACATGGGGCGATTAGTTTATCCCAGTACACTATCATTCTGGCCTTTTTTTCTTTAACCTTGTCATCACTTTGTTTGAACGTACCAAAGAAGCACACATAGCCTCCAGTAGGTTCTTTAATAGTATGTCGACATCAAAGCTCAATACAAATCATATAGAAATTGACCCCTATGCCTTAGTACATGTAACAAAGTCTAGACGATGGAAATTCCACCAATTTTTGTAAGAACCCATTCTAAACCCATACTATACACTCTTAAATTAGGTAGATTATTCCTTAGATACATATAGAATTGTAGTGATGTACCAGCCATACTTTGTACCTTGTACAATTGTTGCACAATAAAGTTATCTATCGATGTAACATTAGCAAAGCTACCTTTGCATCCTTTTAATTTTCCTTTCTTCTCCTTCTTGTCCTTCTTTTTCTTCTTCTTCTTTTCCTCTTTTTGGGGCTCTTCTACCTCTTGCGTTTCTTCTGCTTCTTGTGGCTTGTCTGCATCATAGGGCAAATAAGGGTACGTCATTGATGAAACCTGGTGAAACTATTCACGAATGTTGCTGACAACCTTCTTGGTGCAATTATTTGATTATATATGTGTGTGCGTGTGCGTGTGTGTGTGTGTGTGTAAATGGAGAAGACTTATTATACTGCACTAGTGTGCTGGTGTAAGAACATCACAACAAAGCATGTGAAGATTCAATGAATACAGTTAATTGATACACTAGCTAACATTGAGTAAATCCAGCTTCTCCTCGCTTTTGAGTTATAAAAGAAATTTAAAAAAAACAGATATGTGTTTTGATGGGAGTTATATAGAAAACTTCGGAGTGAGACAGCATCAGAGTATCATACCGGAGTTTGTGAAGAGTGAGGAGTTCACGGTGTTGTCCGAACTCTGACTGGACGCGTCAAGTCTGTCGTCATAGTTCCCAGAATCCCCTTCGATGTCCAGAACCCCCTCAAGTTTGGGGAAGGTCGAACCCTCCTCCATGACTACCGGGCCAATGTCCTCAACTGCCACCCCAGACTCCGCCGCCATGGCTTATACTATGCGAGAAATTGCTGTAAATAAGAAAAAAACCTCCGTCAATAATTTCATCAGGTTGGCGAATGACTGAATAGCAATGTTCTTTTATTCACAACCAAGTATTTACAAGAGCCGACGTTTCGATGACTGTCTGCAGGATAGAGATGTCTCAAATCAGTGTGGCGGATTTATGTAACCCGGCGGATTAATTTTAATGGAGGTTGTCTCCTGAAAACATTGGTTTTCAGCCCTCAAATGCTTATTGCCACATTTTAGCATAGCTAAAGTGACGTTAGAAATACCCTTCCTCCCAATTCGGACCATAACACATATACTATTTTCAACCCATTTCGAGGCACGACGCGTTCATGCGCCTACTTGAAGAACAATCGCATTTTCTTTAAGTAATCGCACGATGCATCCATAAGTCATGATTCAGCCCTTTTCTTTACTCTGTGTACCTTAAGCTGAACGTTGTAGACAACTCACCTTCTAATCGTGACAACTTTCAGTGTTTTAAATGTAAGTGCACAGAAAAATTAGAACAGCTTTTACTGTTGACAAATAGTCAGTCTTACCTCCTGAATCTTCAGAAGAAAATCGCCAAGACACAATGATTTACCTGGACGCCTGTACTTTGTGTATCTTAACAGGTGTGTTCTATGTAGAAGTGTCTCACCTGTACCTTAAGGCTGCTTGTCGTCTTAAGCGGTTGAACCGGCCGGGCGAGTGAGGTGGTGCGGATGTGCGCCCGCCATCTTTGATTTGCTGTGTGTCTAATTTCTCTCAGTTCCGATGCTGAGAACCTTTAGGTTTAGGAACACCACGATACCGTGTCTTGTCCAGTTACTGAATAACTGATCTCGTTTTTCTTACCTGTACATATGGTGTAAATCATAGCTTAATTCAGCGTTTTTGTACCTGCAACGGTATGTTATTGATTGTGTAATTTTACTGTGATTTTAATACTGAAGTAAACCAGTCATTCATTCATTCATTCTAGTATCTAATTAACCTTCTTCAGCTGTAACCTTGAAATATTGGGAGGGTTTGGCGAACGAAAGCCAAACATGGCTGAGTTCATCGAGAAAGCCTCACAATACAATGCAGCTGTTTACACCATAGTTACACTGCAGCTCTATTTGGTTCTAGAGCCACGCCTATACCAGAAAGGGTAGTGATGCAACCATTAGGCTTATCCTAGTTTCTTATCGCAAAGCATAGCACATTACGTAATGGCGTTCCAAAAGGGAACGACCTGGAGTTGTATTAAATGCACACAATTCGAAAGTTATATTGCGCAGTCTACTTCACTCATTGATCTATCGACACTCCCATATTAGAAGGAAGTCACCTTTGTCATCTCAATAGTTTCACTCATAACAGTATCATTACTCCGGGAAGGAGGATGTCCTTCTGCTGGGAGTATTGGAAATGCTTTTGTTTGCGCGTTCGCAGCTAGAACTCACGTCGTATTGGTGTGTAACTTGGCATATCGTTTGCCAGGTTTGGCGTGGTAATGCACGATGTCTTTGATACACTGTAACTGCTTTTATCGTCAATGTAGTATCGTAATTGCACCCCTATATTGACGCGCATGTGGTACTGCCCTCCCATAGGGTTCATGCTGTAAATCCGTTCCGCATCGCTGAATGTTGTAAGCAGATACAGGGTAGATTCTTTCGCTACTTGTTGTCTTTAGATTGATGATGTGAACATACAAGTCGGACGAGTTTGTACAGAAGCGATTCCGTGGTTTATCAATACTGACATGTGTCTAGCAGCGTCGTTCGATTTGTGCCTCCACTGTATTGAGATGTGCTCTATGTCAGTTTATTTTCAACAAATCAAATATGAAGGACCTGTCACTCGTTAAATCTATATAGCTTGTCGTCATTGCATGGCTCTGTGTGCAGTACCAGTGCCTTCCGCTGGTGGAGCGTCTGTAACGAGCGATACTCCTCGGTCACCATCTTAATCTTATGGATGACATCCGTGCGCGCATTGATTTTCGCCTGTTGTCAAAAAAAATAAAAAAATCACCTCCTCCAAGGCTACACGGAACTCCGGAACTTGCTGACTTAGATTGCCGCAAAAGGCTAGCATTGTGCCGGCTTATCGGAAAACTTGGGCTTGTCGGTAATGTTATGATTGCGATCGCTTCTTACTGACCCATAGTAATGGTATTTTATCTTTCGCCCGTCTTTGCCCTTTGAAAACGGGTAGAACCCGTACAAGTGGATCTGGTCGCACAGACTGGCCGATAACACGAACAAGATGGTTCCCGTCGACGGTCGTTTCGGCTTGATTTCTGAATTCTGGTCTCGCACCCCAACCTATTATAAGCCACCGAGTCTTCTCTGTCCTAATCGCAAATAGTATTTGCTATAATAGGTTTGGATACCACGCTAGCTTACGAGCTTGAAAACATACACGGGAACGTCCACTACAGATTTGCCATTCTGAATTGTTGGGCTCCAGGCATCTAGAAGAAACTGTGTTCTTGTGTCAGTCAACCATAACGATAAACGCACTACTCCCGCAGTTCAACTCGGAGAAGCAGGTAGCAGCAACGCTCAAGTGGAGTGCTCAAGTTGGCAATCTGGTCTTGTTGTTTGGGCTGCTGACTTCGCTAGGTACATAAAGGATGAGGTCGTTGCTAAGAAGAAGTCGTCACGCTTTAACGGTGTTTAAACGTTAATGGACAACGTTATAAGTCGAGTTAAGCTGCTTGAGGCATGTGTTCACTGTTGTTAGTCCAGCAGGAGAAACCAGAAAAATCTCATCTCATCTCGTAGCTAGCACAACCTGTACATAATGGACCGTTCTAGTCGAACATCATATCGAACATAAAGAACACCCTGTTCTATGTTCTATCATAGCATTTTCTTTGGTCCGCTGCGAAAGGGTTTCAGAGCCAAAAAATCTCACTGACAGAAGTCAGTCCGCACTAGCGACAGCCAAGTGGCGGCGGCCGTTTTTGTCCGTCAAGGGCTGTTTTTGACGGAGGTGTTCGAAATAGAACAGGGGGCGGGGCTTATGGTGTTCAACTGGAACGGTCCATTAGCCCACTATCAAAGAATGATAGCTTGATTGCTTCTACTTCCCACCCTTCTCAGCCTCGATTTCTTCCTTAGTTGTCAGATGGGTTTTCTCTGTAGTTTCTACGTGTTTCACTTTGCTCTAGTCAAACTCAGAAACTGCTGCTGCTGTCAGGGCACCCCTATCGTGGTGCATGGTCTCAGTGTCAGGCTTCATGTCCTTGACAATGTTCTCTGCGTGCTCTAAAGGCAACAAAAGAAATATAAGTGGCAAAATATGGGAATAAAATAAAATAATGCTAAGATCTTTATGGTAGTAACATTTACTAACACTGTTGAGCACATTTGCGTAATAACTTTATACTTTGATCATTCTATAGCTAAAACCGCGCAAAAACGTGCTGTACGATGATCCTTTTAGTTTCGCGAGCCTGCAAAAACCCCGGCGACGATTTGCAGCGAGATCTCACATCAAAACGGTTGACAGCGTATTTTTGCATCATGGACGTCGCTTTACATTGTGATAGTGTTGTTTGAACGAATGAAATGAACGAATCATGTATAGAAATGACTAAATAAATCGACCTTAAAAATCCTATTTTCGGGCCCTAACACTGGGGCCCCATTAAGGTCATAACAACGATCACACGATTCACCATTCTGCCCAAGGCTGAGTCTGTACGGGCCAGGTTGAACCCGTCGAGCGACTTTGAATCCGGTACACAAAGGGCCGGGCCGCGGGATAATCCATTTTCAAACAGGAATTACTTTGGAAAAGTTCATTGTTGTACGGATTTTATTTTGGAATAGGACATCACTATTGTGGCTTACTTGTGGAATAGTAAATTTTTGACCCGGCAATCGGTTTTGGCATGTCTTCCTTTTTCTAGCAAAGGTTGACTTTCTAGCGCTCTCTTTCTAATTAACATGTGAAAACCCCGCCACTAAATGTTCATCACCCAAGGTCTTCACTGCCAGATGTCTATCATGATGGCGGAAAGAAAGGCTTGTTTTCGACTGATGGCCTGTGGGATACTTGTGGCGTTTGTTGTGACCATTCTGATAAGTCTAAAGGCCGAACAGCCTCTATATCAAATTGTACTGAGGAACAAAGCTTGGGGGGATACAGGCGCAAAATACAATTTCAATACATCGGAAGTTGAACGGATAAGGTAAGGTCTTTTTTGTTCATGCGGAAGGAAAAGATGTTTGATTAAGGTACATTGTCCTTGGTCGTTGTTTTCATTTTGATTGCGACAGAATTAGGTGTTAAAACTATCTTTGGAGTAGGGTGTAGGTTTTGGGACATACGTTTGGCTTATAATTAGTCGATGAAACACAAGCTCTCAATGACATAATGACAATGATCTTAATTGCATATCCATGCCCAGAGTTTGTAATTGTGTAAAATATGTAATGAAAACAGAATCGGTAACTCTTGAATTCAAACCACAGGGAAGGAAAACCTTTCAATGAAACTCAGAGAAGACAACCCTGCACAGAAGTCCTAGGGAAAAACCCTAGCACAGAAACCATAGGGAGGATGAGACACCCCTGTTATTGTTGAAGGAGTCCTAAACTCCAGAGGGGGGAGCCATTTTCCAATAGATAATGATTTTAGGAAGTAAAAATGAATACTTATTACAGCATACGATAAAGTAGCCACTAGTCCCGTGCGCATCAAAAAGCATTGAGTATTCTACTAACTTTCCCAGGTGATCCTCTATTTTCTAATTAATCAGATTAAAAAAAAACATCAGCCTATGCCTGAATACAATGTACCTGACAAGGCCTGACAAAAGATAGGTTACACAAAGAATGTCAGGGGGGGGGGTAAGAAAAATTTGTGTTCCTTTATATCTTATTAACAACTGGCCTTCTTATTGTGCTTAACCCCCCTCATTCATGCCAAAAATATTCACGATGAAGGAAGTGAGTATACGTATAGGGAATACATGGGTAGGGTCTGCATGGGTTTAGCGAGTTACATATCATTTTACAAAACACACCTTGTGTAATTCACCACAAGCGGAATTCTGTAAAAAGTCGGCTGGCTATGTAGTCATTGATACATAATCTAGTGGAAAATGATACTCCCTTCTAGAGTTTAGGACTCCTTTAAAAAGGGCATAGGGAGCACACCCTAGCCAAAAAAGCCAATGTTAATGGCCCCTGCAATAATAAGCAATTTTCTAAATTTGTACAATAGCAAATGTATTGTTATTATATTATGTACTAATGTATGTGTGAATAAGAAATGAAAAAAAAACATATCCATACCTAGAGGGCCTGATGCAGTATGTCCATACCCTGGAGTTTGTGGACGTTCACCTCGAAACCGGGAGACATTAAAAAACGACATGTGCCAATGAGTCTTTGCTACTATGAACATCAGTCCAAAAGAAGCGTGAGATTCCTTGTCACCGTTGAAATCAGTCACCACACACAGTCTCCGACACACCATGGTAATGGACAGTTCCCAGGCTGAAAATGATAGATCTATGTTCGCACCTATGCATGAATCAAGAGGTGTTGGTCATCAAGCTACTATAGCTGTAGTGGCCTGTCCTGTGGAAAAATAGCTAGAACAATTTACTAAGGTTGATGTAGGCTTAGTTTGACTAGCCTCCACCAGGCCCTCCTACGGGCATATGGATCGTAGAATTCGGCAGAAAAAGAAATAATTAGCCAGTAGAGTCAGTCCACGGTGAAGATCACATTTCGCCCGCGGAGCCTGCAAATGAAACCCTGGCAAATATTCTCCCTATACTATAGCCGGCGTAGTTAGTCTGGTAGAGACTATAGTTTGACGATTTAGCAACTGCTAGTAGCCTACCGTCCCGTTTAACAATCTGAAGTCTAAAAAGGCAGTTTGTATTGGGTAGTACATGTGATAGCAGTATGTTTTGGGCGACTTTGTTCTTTGATGAATTCAAACACTTCTTTTTTCTGTTCTTTATAGACAGTGGGTTATGACGTACTTTAACCCCGACACAGACCTCAGCATCATTAAGTCTCAAGCACATCTTGGACAAGGACTCGAGCACGAAATGAAAACTACAAAGAAGTTCAAAATCGGCAAATATTTCTATAAGCTAATTCCCGAATCACCCCCTCTTCTGGGCAAGCACTTCCGGTCTTGTGCAGTGGTGGGGAATTCTGGAATTCTCCTAGACAGCGGTTGTGGTCCTCAGATCGACTCTGCAGACTTCGTGTTCAGATCTAACCTGGCTGCTATTGAAGGGTTCGAGAATGACGTGGGGACAAAATCTAACTTCACCACCATGAATCCTTCTGTTCTTAAGCATGATTATAAAGGATTCAGTAAAAATGACAAGCTAAAAGAGAAGTTTATAAACCGACTGCGTCTAATCCGAGACCAGATTCTGCACATACCTGCTTTTGTATCGCATGGCAGCGATCAATACACGCAGTATACTAACATGATGATAGTAAAACGTCACTTACCAATCAAACTTTCCTACGCACCGAGGAATGTCAATGCAAAGATGACAGCGTAAGTTTTTTTGTTTTGTTTTTTGTACATTTTAGAATTCATTACAGGATAGCATTTACATTCATCATGTGATTGTAAAATACTCACAGCAAGTTGGTTTCGTTTGATAAACTGAGAAGCCTTTCTGGTAATCGCAGTATGTACCACTGCACGAAATGGCCTCGGATCCTGACGTATACTGAGGTATCCTGACGTGATCCGGAACCTAAGATCCGGAAGAATCCGAACGGATCTGGGGCCGTATATTTCTCGGCAGACTAATGGGCATCCAAATATTGGGACTCAAGGTACCACTAACACAACTCAAATATGCAAGTAGTAACGTTACCTTGAGTCCCAATATTCGGTGCCCATTAGCCTGCCGAGAAATATACGGCCCCAGATCCGTTCGGATTCTTCCGTATCTTAGGTTCCGGATCACGTCAGGATACTTTAGGATACGTCAGGATCCGAGGCCATTTCGTGCAGGGTACTGTTTCTTCTTTATAGCTGTATAGCAAGTGAAACTGCCTTACATGTTTAAGATACCTTTTACTGCCTTAGGTTGTGGCAGAATTCAGAATTCAAGCCGAAACGACCATCGACGGGAAACAACTTGTTCGCGCTGGCGGCCTGTCTGTGCGACCAGATCCACATGTACGGATTCTACCCGTTTTCTGAGGACGAAAAAGGGCGGAAGATAAAATACCATTACTACGGAAACATAGGAAACCTTCCTAAGCACGAAATGCCCGAAGAGTATCGCGCGTTTCTGACTTTCCACCAGCGGAAGGCACTGGTACTGCACACAGAGCCTTGTAATGACGACACACTCTAGATTTAAAGAATGATTTGTTTTTTGGCTGATAAACGAACTAGACATATGTGCATAAAAGCACATCTCGGTGCAGTAGATGTACGAATTGAACGGCACGGTTATACATATCACGTTGGTGAATCACGGAATCTCTTCTGTATAAAATGACGTTGAACTTGTCTGTTCACAGAATCTAAAAGCAGAATGATATTATTGAGTCAAACTGTTGAAATGTCAAAGGTTACTTCCGATATGTGAGTGCCGATGGATTAATGAGTTAATCTGACTGTGCAATTTGATTTTCAATTTTTGTGCATCTGGGTAAACACATATTATATAATGGCGACATCATCAGTTGTAATTTAAGATCATTACCATTTAAAACGCCATTGTCGTTATTAAGTTTATCAAGGAAACAAATGCTGGCGTCAAGACATAGGCGTTTTTGTAACCACACCTAAACATACAAGTTCTTGGTGCCATAGACGCACTAATAAAGATCACTCTTAAAAATCAGTTCAGGTCGGTCTTACGCAGCTTGTTCGTGTATTATAAAACTGGTGTGTCACGCCTTAGGGCAGTTTAACGGTTATACAAAACTAACAATGCTTCACCCAAGTACGTCACTGAAATAGTCGCCTTACTTTGTGACCTCAGGCGTATTTTGGTGAACTATTGCACCCTTAACCTTTCACTGTTACATAACAACAAAGACCGAATCAGTTACGTAAGGTATTCAATAAATAAATAAAACAAATAAACAAACCAACATAGGGTAACATTTGCTCGCACAGTTAGGTAAATCAATATCTACATCTACATTACGTTACCCCCAAATAACCCCTTAAGGGGCAAAGTAGGGGGGAGTTGAGGTCCCGGGCTAAGTCGGGCAGGCCTCCAGCCTGGCACGGAACGACTCAACGGTGGGAGCCGTCGCAACCAGGGCGTTCCACTGTGGGATAGTACGGGGAAAGAAAGAGTGTTTATATGTGTCGGTTCCTGCGTGGATGGTGTAAAACTTGAGGTCGTGGCTCCCCCGGTTTGTTAGGTAAACCCCTGGTTAATTATTCACGCTGTGTTTGAAGGATACCGCTAACATGTAACCCATGAGGAATGCCTATTGAAGGCAGATAGGTCATATATCATGTATTATTAAGTACACCACTGTTGTTTGTGGATCAAACCACTTTACTTGTACGTTCTTCGATACTGAACGGATCGCTATTCACTAGAATCTTACATCACGCTCCAATTTACATACAATCCTTGTAACAATCAAAAAGATCTGCCAGTATTCCCTCTCACATCGTCTCTTCAGATGTTAGATTGTACGACATGTACCCTTCCACGTGTAATATACTCAGCCACTCTGCAAGGTGTTTAGGTAACGCCTAGAATAGACAAAGCCACCTTTATGATGACAGTGAACATGGCGTGCAGACGGACTTGTGTCCTATTTCTCGCCTGTGGATTGCTCTTGTCGACGGCTGTCTCCATTTTTATCGCCATGAAGACGTGGCGACATCGCCGCTACGTTTCAGTCAATCAAAATTTGGGTACAAAGGCAGTTTCTTCAACAAACTGGTAAGTTCAGTACGAGGAAATGGCTGTTGGTTATAATCTTGACCAGCTCTAGCTTGTCGACCGTTTTGAAAGGATACTTTCCAAACCGTGTGGATAATTCAGTTCAACAAACTGGTAAGTTCAGAATGAGGGTACAATTTGATTATACTCTTGACTAACCCCAGCTTGTCGACCATTTTGAAAGGATGTATTCCAAATTGTTTGGATAATAAAGTTCAACAACCCAACAGGTAAGTTCAGAATGAGGATATAATTTGATTATAAGCTTGACTAACCCCAGCTTGTCGACCGTTTTGAAATTATGCATTCCAAACCGTTACTTGCAGAATCATCGTATCATACCTTTGAACATTGCTTTTCTGGGGTGAGTTAAGATACGTTTGTCGGTTCGATGCATTTGAATCTAATATTTCGGCAAGGAAAGGTGTGTGGAACCAAATTTTTCTGGCAGCTCGCTTCTCTCTTTTTTTTTAATTCTGCAACATGTAAACAAATGGACACTGCCGTCGTACTCAAGCCGACGAGCTCATGCTAACGTCGTTACAAGAAAAAAATACAGGTCTGAACAATTAAGAAGAAAAAAAGCATATAAACGGGACCGTCCATTACTTCATTCATTTATTTATCTAACCAGCGCACACGCTCGGGTATCTGGACCTGTTTTTCAGGCTCCCTGGATGCAAATACAATGCACAGACATGATACACAAGGATCACAAGAATTTAAAACTCGGTATCAGTCCTTAAGTCCATTTCTAAAAGCGGATACGGCAGTGTGTTTTCTTTTGTTTGTACAGGACCTGTGTACGGTCGACTGCTTTTGTATGACTGAACATTTGCCTGTGGTATATGCAGCAAATGAGGGTGCCATTTTGTGAGCTGTCTCACAGCAGTGCGCGTCCGTGCTTAAAACTGTAAAAATTGTTTTGTGAGAATGTCTTTAGTAAACGGACCATGAACCAGCTTTCGCTTTATGTTTTGTACCATGTACATTTTGTATATGTAATGATATACATGTATGTTGATAGAGTTATTAGGACTTGAATTATTAATTTGTATCTCTGTTATACTTTATCTGACCCTTCCTCTTCCCTCCTGACCTCAATGAAAAGCGGCCTACATGCCGATTTAAGCTTCTTAACACCGGCACACTTAATTTATCTGTACTTTCGGGATTCAGGTAAATAGTAGTGGACAACCTCAGGCCAACCGTACACACTCACGCCACATCGTCAGAAAAGACGCTGTAGCCGCATAGTTCCCGTTTAGAACTCTATTCACTGCGGCCCACGTACACCGACTAGTTTAGCCTTGTGTGCGGCCAAGTTCAAGGATTAGAGCTCCAATGTGCACAGGTACAGCGTGTTCTGGCTTCTGTGTCGGGATTCAGGTATTAAGAAGAAACTGCGTCCTTGTGTCAGTCAACCATAACGACAAACACAGTCCTGAAGCGCAGTTCAACTCTAAGACGTATGCAGCAGCTCTCAAGTAGGGTACTGAAGGTCGTAGCCTAGTCTTGTTTTTAGGGCTATTGACTTAGGAATTCAGGCCCTAAGTCAACAGCCCCAACAATAAGACTAGGTTGTGATCTTAAGTACTCTACTTGAGCGCTGCTGATAGTTACGTTAACGCTAGGACTGAGGTGGTTGCTAAATAGTGGTCGTCAAGTCATTTAGCTGTGTATTTGTTTAAGCGTTAATGGACATCGTTAGTCCTCATGCGTTCATTGTTGTGGTTGGTTGTAATTCCTAGCAGGTCCCAATGTAATGTCCTTGGTAAAGGTACACTACACCTACAGTAACTGCAGAAATTTTCGCGGTGAGCTCTTCAAACCACCAATATCTTTCAACTTTTCCACACAGGGTCAGCATTCCAAGAACAGTTGAAGCCGCCGAAGCGAAGTTTAATACATCGGAAGTTGAACGGATAAGGTAAGATATTTTTGTCCAGCAAAACGAAGAATATCTCTTGATATTTCATGCAGGTACATTGTCGTACTCTCCAAGCAGAGGTTGGGGGAAGATTGTGACCGTTTTATCATATGCCCAGTTTTTTGTCCGCTACCTGGGTGGGGCTAGCGGACAAAAAACTGGGCATATGATAAAACGGCCACATTCGTCACAATCTGCCCCATCAACCTCTGCTTGGAGAGTAACATTGTCGTTGGGTGTTGTTGTCATTTCGATTCCGATAGGATTCAGGATTTCGGGTTTAGAGCTAACGTTTGAGTAATCGGGGTTTAAGTTTTGAATGAGGCACATGCGTTTGAGCAGATAGTGACTTAGATTTGGCATTTAAGCAACTGCAACATTATGTAGTCTTAAAACACAGTCTTTGTTGGGATAGCAGGATTCTCCGGTCGATTTTGTTCTTTAGTGAATTTAAACAACTTTTGTTCTACCCTTAATAGGAAGTGGGTAATGACGTACTTCAACCCCGGCACAGATCTCACCGTAATAAAGTCTCAAGTCAAAATAGGACAACTGATCCGATACGAAGTTAGTCGAAAAGCGTACGCCAATATCACTGAGAACTTCTTCCGCCTGATTCCGGAGTCGTCGCCTCTTCTGAGAAAGCATTTCCGGTCTTGTGCAGTGGTGGGGAATTCTGGAATTCTCCTAGACAGCGGTTGTGGTCCTCAGATAGACTCTGCAGACTTCGTGTTCAGATCTAACCTGGCTGCTATTGAAGGGTTCGAGAATGACGTGGGGACAAAATCTAACTTCACCACCATGAACCCTTCTGTCCTTAACCACGATTATAAAGGATGTCGCGAAAATAGTACCAGCGGCGCGTGTGAAATGTTCGTGAAACGACTGCGTCTCATCCAGGACCAGATTCTGCACATTTCTGCTTTCACCACGGTGAACGGGCGTCAGGACGTGGAGCTTACCAACTCCATGATACTGGAACATCACCTGCCGATCAAGGCTTCATATGCACCCGTGGAAACTACGAAAAGAATGAAAGCGTGAGTTTTCACTTTGAGTCAACTGTGATGATTATTTTGTGAGAATTCTTTTAGTTCATAGCATCTTAACCACTAGTTGTGTGCTGTTTGAACGCACAGACAACCTTTTCATCAATCCAAAAGGACTTTCTTCTAATCGCTGTGTTTTCCGTTTGTACTTTCAACATTATATTGAGTGTAGCTGTGCGGTTTTTTTGCATGCTTTACAAGTGGTTCCTTTCAACTGTTCAGGTTATGGAAGAATTCAGAATTCAAGCCGAAACGACCGTCGACGGGAACCATCTTGTTCGTGTTATCGGCCAGTCTCTGCGACCAGATCCACTTGTACGGATTCTACCCGTTTTCAAAGGGCAAAGACGGGCGAAAGATAAAATACCATTACTATGGGTCAGTAAGAAACCTTCGCAACCATAACATGACTGAAGAGTATCGGGCGTTCCAGACGCTCCACCAGCGGAAGGCACTGGTACTGCACACAGATCCTTGTCATGACGACAAGCTCTAAAGAATGATAAGTCATTTCTGTTTGATGTGTTATTCAAGCTAGTTGATTAGCCAGAACTATTTATCCCATTTCTTTATTTCACAAAAGTATCTGAATCGAAAGCCGGGATAACTACTTAAAGACGTGATAATGGCAATGAGATAGAGGGTCGCTATCTCATTGATTCACTTGAAGGAGAATTCGTGAATGTCTATCTAGTAAATTAACTAAATGGTAGATTTTCATAAAGATATCTGTACCAAAATGACTTATCACCGGTTTTCCTAGTTATCACGTTTTTTTAATTGAATTTATTATCAGAAATAAACAAATGTGATAAATAATCAGGTCTGATTAACCAGACCGATTTACACATATCGTCATTGTTACCGTCCATTTAACGCTAGGAACCATACATTATACGGTTACACTACTCCAAAGTGGCGCTAACATACCCACAAACCAAATACAGTGTGTGTTACCATACTCCATAGTCTTAAGCTTCAAAGAAGGGCGTGACGAAAGTCAATCGGATTCTAGATCGACAGTCGGTTATACTGTGTTGTTTTCACTAAAATTGGATAATCAGGGCATAGAAAGATTTCAAGGGTGACCTTTACGGACCTCGGGTCACCTCAGAATGGTCGGAGACTGTAATGTCATATTAAATCAACTTCGCCCAGGTGTATAAAAAAAATGGGTATGTTGTTATCTGTATGTGGCACTGTTAATATAAGTAATAAAAACTTGAGTGCAATGCCATGTCGTCCTTGTCTGTCAAAAACCGAAGTACAAAAAAAATTAAAGTTGATGAAGAGAAACAGGTAGTCCCCATGGTGCACTGCGCCACAGAGCCCGGGAGATGTGAATCAAGATGGCGTCCGGACTCGGGAAGGAAAGAACACCTCGGGCAAAACTCGTCCTTGTGGGCTGTTAAACGCCCGTTTGGGAGGTAAGCGGCCGTCAGTTTGTGTCCTAAGTTCTTCTGACCATTATGAAGGACATTTTGTGCAGAGACGAGGTGATATCATGGCGAAATTCGCGTTTTTTTCTTCTGAAGCATGGCCATGTGACGTCACACGTAGCTCACCCTGCTGTCAGCTGTTTGTAATTGAGTAATCTCCAAGCAGATATTGGATGGACATGAACATTGTTCAACGCGCGTTGGTAATATTGTTCTTATGATGATATAACTTATAAGTACCTAAGTTTGTGTAATATTGAATTTTACAGTTTTGCAGAATTTTTTTTTTGCCATATGTAGAAATCAATTGTAACTTTACATGTAATTTTTTTCTTGAACTTATATACAACTTACAAGAATCGTGTTTTTTTTAGTTTTTCTACTAGATTTGATATTATGATTACATGATATTACAGCAATATAATGAAGGCAGCAGTTGAGAACCGGAAGTATGATTTTTAAGGTTTCGATGTTCAATAATATCAGAGGGGCAGTGTGATGTTATATTTTATGATTTATTCATCAGAGGTCTGTAATGTTATACATGTAGTTTGTAGAAATGTTTAACGTTATGTTCACTGGCAGTTTGAATGTGAAGTGCTGCATGAGGGAGGTGATGAACAGGAACAGCTCCATCCTGGCCAGCTGTTCTCCCTGACACCCATGCCGACCTGAAAACAGTTCAAAGTTCATAATGAGGACGCAGAATTTTAGGGCTGACTGTGTACCTAAAACTAAAACGTTCTCAGGTAAACTTAGAGTACTAAGAGGTACAGCAGTAAAAGCAGTCATCTTCAATTGAGTGCCATTTCACATACGTTCTTTTACGTGCAGAGGTTTGAAGCTTATGCCTGAAGCTTCCTAATAACTGGAATGTCTGATATCCCCATCTGCTGAAAGGTGTACCAGGCAGGTTTACTGTTGAAGTCCTCCCCTTTCCTGCCCAGAGCCTGGTGGATGGCTGAGTAGCTGTTCAGAACAACGATCCGCTGGCTGCCCAGTCTCAGGGACACCACAGGGCTGTAGGTCCGGCCTAGTCCTGTCCAGGTCAGGTGTGGTACCTGCAACAAAAAGACACAAGTTATCTGGCACGTTTGACCCGCTACTAGGGTCACATGTCATCACGTTCCAGGAGTAGAGATGAAGGGTTGACCATAAGTTGATTAGAAGTATTCAGAATCATCATTAAAAAATGATTTTCATGTATATCTGTGTCTGGGTGAGTTGCTATGTGTATTTGAATGTTTGTAATAAGAATTATATTACATTATACATTTCTCTACAATCAAAAAGTGTTGCTCATTCAGAGTCTGAGTGTTTCATTATTGTTTATGAGCAATTGCCTGTTATGTTCTGTCCATGGTGTGCAAGTTTCTTGTATATCTTTCAGAATAACATGTTCTCTCAATGAGAGATATGTGTTAACTTTTTGATGTACTTTCTGATGTGAGATGTATTTTTGTGTGATTGTTGTTTGGCTTGATATTGTACAAAATTAATGTATACTAGTAATTAAATGGACTTTTGACTTAATGTAATTTTATGTTCTTTTTTTTGCCTTACTAACAAAGCTCATGTGCTCTTGCCCCAAAGCAGGTTTTAGATCTTAAACAAATGTTGTAAATATTGTGAATGTTTGTTGTCTGATGGTAGTCATACAATTGCTCTGTGAATAGTGTTGTGTAAATTTGACATGATTTTTCTTCAATTCACACTAACATTAAAAAAAAACACATTCCTGGTCGCAAGTAATTCCTATCTTCAAACGAAATCAGATATTGCTGTCAGCTCTGTTGAGTTACAATACAGGATCTGTCCTTGGTGCTGACATTGTGATTTTTCTTTTACACCCCAGGTTATTGGAAGATGATGCTGTACACCTGACCATGTTGCTGTGAGACCTGTCTATATCCTGTGTGCCTGTCCATATTCCTGTGTGGGACCTGTCTATATCCTGTGTGGGACCTGTCCATATTCCTGTGTGAGACCTGTCTATATCCTGTGTGCCTGTCCACATTCCAGGAGGATTTGCCTGTATTCCTGTGGGACCTGTCAGCCATCTACAAGACAAGAGTACATCGGACTTTGACTGTGAGTTGCCTTAAATTTTCAGAACTCTTTCAAAAATGGGGTCTGCATGCTGCAAGGCGTAATCAGCAGTTTGAATGTTGCGCAGTTATAGAAGCCATACTGCTCAGATTAACGATAAGATAGTCTGTGCATTATGCGTGAAACGTCCAACCAGCGTGAATGAAGCGTAATACGGGGCCGTTGCTTTCCGCGTCTTGCCGTTTAATGTTCGGACCAACATCAAATGCGAAACACCTAGCCTACACAAATGAAGCGTAATACGTGGTCGCTGCTTTCCAGAATTTAGTGCAAAGCGTGGTCGGGACCTCCCATGCAGACCCCTAGAAATGGCAATGAAAAATGTTGTGAAAGGGCATTTCTGTGATCCTCTGAATTTTTAGTTCCAAACACCATTGTTAAAACTCAGGCCCTCCCTTCTGTTTGTTGTCATTTCTGAAAGAATTCACCTTATACTAACATCTAGTTTAAGGTTGTGACTAATATTTTATTGCAGATTGAATACAGTACATTTTCCTAAATGGAAGAGAGCACTTGCAATATTGTTTTTTCATTCTGTATGGCAAAGGGGGTACATCTTCAATATCATTTGCAATCTGTTTTCCCTGATATCCTCTTCATCACATTAGACTTCATCATTTTGACCTTTTTGTCTGAAATGAAAATTGTCTATGGAGAAGCAAATTAGTATCAAAGCAACAAAATATTAGGGATGAATCTTAAGTGTAATGCAACAATTGTGGAAAATAAGTACCGGTAAGTTGCAGTGATGCAAAAGAATGACAGATACATGTAGGAAATGATAAAAAGTTGTAAACATGTATATGGCAGCAATACAACATCTTTGGGATTATGAAAATTTGATTTGTAAAATTATCATCATAGCTTGTTGCTGTTTCTCTCCACCCAGTCCAGTGCAGTGCAGATTTGTTAGGAAGGAAATAAAAGCCACATGACTTAGTCTAAAGTTCCACCCTGCTTCACTTAGATTTAGAAGCTATAATTAATGTAGAGCACTGTACAAGCACTGTACCAAAACTACTGATATTTCACATGATGATTTAGACTTCTGTCTTGTTTTTTGACATCAAACAATGTAATTGTGAAGGAAGATAGCAATATAAACCTGAAGGATAAAAGGAGGTTGAAATATAATCAAGGCTAATTTCGCACTTTATTTCTCTCAATAATGTGAGTGATGAAGTGGATTTCAGGGAAAATACTTTGGTTACATGAAGACTGTTGGATATGTGTCCCATTGCTTTACAGAAAATGGAAAAGACAATGTTGTGCTTTCTGTAGAGTGAAATGTACTACAGGTAAGCTGTGATGTTTGAAAGAGAGGAATTGAGGTAAAGAATCAGCGAAACAAAGATTAATGCATTTTGGATTATTTTCAAAAATACATAATGGATTACAGACATTTTGCCCAGTGCAATTCATGGTTTCTATGTTGTTGACATCATGTGAAAATGAACATTCAGTAAATATTTTTCATAAGTATGTCTTCCAAATCTCGGCAACTTAAAAACTAATTTTATACGACAGTGTGTGCATGCATCCACAATTTGATGACACAGGAACACAGTTTGGTAAGTATTGTACAGAATACATGTACTGTATCATTGACTTTTATTCATATCATGGTGCATTGTACAGTACAGGCTTCAGGATATGCCAACTTGTTGGGATGACGCAAACTTGTTGTTCCATGTGCACGCTGCCACTTTTGCCACTTAATGCAGAATCCTTGATCATGAATCTGAAGTATTAAGCTCCCCAAACACTTATTTGTGCGTAAACCCAGACAGTTGGGCATTAAAACTGGGAATTTATCGCCGAAAACAACAAAAAGAAGCTCGGCAGATGACACAGGTGCCATGTTGGTTACATCATGGCATGTCTTAATCAGTGATCGTGCAATGCCCTTTGACCTCCAGTCCCCTGGTCGGGAACAAACTTCCAGAAGCAGCACTATTTGCAAGTATTTGTAAACCGGTTGTACCTGCGAGCGGCAGCTTCAGTGTTAAGAATTGCAAAGAAATATGTCCAAACTGTTTGGAACCACGCTAGACTCCATTTAACAGGGCCTGATTATTAAAATGGGCTACAAGACACAATCAGCATCTTGCGGTAGTCCCACAAGTCTCTCGTAAAATCCCAGGGTACGTCCGGCGAAATCTCACATGACTTTGATGCTTATCCCAAAGCCTGTACTGTACAACAATAATGAGATATGCAAGTTGACCAATAAGTAGTTAACAGTCCAGCCTGTTGTGACCACGCTCGTTCCTGGGTACCATACACTACTGAAGCTAAATGAATACATATGTCGATATTCTGCACGGCATATTTCAAACTGGCTGCAAGTTCGATGAAATGACCAAAGCTGCATGGTTAAGGTCGTTTTTACAAATTTTCTAAGAAAAAAAAAAGCATGTACGTTCATCACAAGCTATATCGTGAAGCGTTGCGTTTTAGGCAGTAAGTTTGTGTATACAGCAATTACATTCTGTGATTCCTGATTTTTTATGGTAGTTCTGTGTTCAAGTTTTTTACAGTGTACGACAAACTTGTTATCATTACCGTTTTCAAATCATTCGTATGTTGCCCAACAAAATGGTGGCCCTCCTTCACATACTCGCCAATCCTCGAATGTTCAAGGCAGAACAATGCAAGGCCTCATGTTTTTTGCTTATTTGTTGCGATACAAGATTGACGATAACTTTTTGTTTTTGTCGAAGCTTTTCGCTATGTAACTATGAGCCTGATGCATTTGGTCATTTCATTGAATTTGCACATAGTTTTGAAATATGCAGTGCAGAATATCGTGCGTTACCAATGACGGGCTGGACTGTTTACTATTTTTAAGCTAACTTACATATCCCAATTATTGTTGTACAAAAAAAAAGTCATATGAAGGAAAGTCAATGATACAAGTTTCTGAACTGTCTATGTTCCTGCCCTGGTCATCAAATTGTGGGTGCACACGCTGTTTTATCAGTTTTTAAAGGAAACAAAAGGTTTGGTTGGAAAACTTACTGTGCTAAATATACCCTGACGTCAAGTTCTCACCTATTTTACCTAATTTGCGACTCCTGTAACCGTTTGAAAATCGCGCCATAAGTGGCCCGAGGCAAAATGTGAAGGTGAGAAGCCCTCCCACCTCTGCATTTTGGGGCGTCCCGAAGTGATGTCATGTGTTTAAATGCAGCTGACAAATTCACTCTGTGGTATATTAAGTTTTCCATCCAAAACCTCTTAGGTTTCCTTTAAGAAATATAAACAGGTAGTCATGAAAGACTTATTTTTGACATGGTCAACAACATGAAAATGTCCCGTTGATGAGTTGCTTTCTGCTTCAAATGTTGAGATATCATAGTTGTTCCAAATAGCTAAGCAGTTTGACTAATCACAAAAAGAGGAATTGTGTGATCAGTACATGTTGGTGTTCAAAGCACTCCCCCTATTTGCATATGATAACATAATTAATTGGATTAAGTTTCTCCCGCCGATTCTCTTAGTGCATGGTTTCCTCTCCTAATTTGCATAAATTTGCATATTCAGGTCTCTCCTGATTTGCATACTTGGTATTCTTTGCTATTCTTGGGTAAGCAGGCCTGTAGACATTGCACTATGTACATTGTATTGTATTTTCAATGCTTTGAAAGCTTAGAATGGATGCGTTCTGTATTACTGTATTAAGTTTACTCATTTCTAAGTGTCTTCGTTCCTTTTCCCTGATCAGTCTGTGCAAATGTTCTCCCGAGGAATGTCTTTTCTGGAAGACATTGGGGCGTCGAAACCCCAGTACACAAGCACATTGACTGACAGGAAAAGGAACGAAGACACTTAGAAATGAGTAAACTTAATACAGTAATACAGAACGCATCCATTGTAAACCTTCGAAGCATTGAAAATACAATACAATGTACATAGCGCAATGTCTACAGGCCTGCTTACCCAAGAATAGCAAAGAATACCAAGTATGCAAATCAGGAGAGACCTGAATATGCAAATTTATGCAAATTAGGAGAGGAAACCATGCACTAAGAGAATCGGCGGGAGAAACTTAATCCAATTAATTATGTTATCAAATGCAAATAGGGGAAGTTCTTGGCAGGTGATGATTTGAACACATTGACTGATCACAAAGAGAGGAATTGTGCGATGAAAGATCAAACTTTGTTAGCACTGTTCAGCTTACTTGGAAAAATTATGATTTGAAGCAGAAAGCAACGTTTTCATGTTGTTGACCATGTGAAAGTCTTCTTTATTTAGATAATCTTTTATTTCTTAAAGGAAACTCAGAGGTTCGGATGGAAAACTTATTATACCAAATATACCCCAGAATGAATTTTTCAGCTCAATTCTTCTTTGATGCCCCCAAAACGCAGGTCTAGAGGTGGGAGGGCTAATATTTTGCCGCGGGAGTGATGTCGGCCACTTATGGCGCAATTTTCAAATTCCCAAATTAGGTAGAACTTGACGTCCGGGTATATTTAGCACCGTATAGTAAGTTTTCCAACCAAGCCTTTCAGTTTCCTTTGAAAACTGATATGACAGCGAATGCACCCACAATTTCATGACCAGACAGTTCGGAAACTTGTATCATTGACTTTTATTTATACTATAGTGCATGTACAATAATAATTGAGATATGTAAGTTAGCTTGGCTTGAAAATAGTGAACAGTGCAGCCTGTCATGGGTAATGCACAATATTCTGCACGGCATATTTCAAAACTATGTGCAAATTCCATGAAATGACCAAATGCATCACCAGGCTAATAAATATGTTATGCTCATATTTAAATAGAGAAAAGCTTCAACAAACTTAACACAAGTTATAGTCAATTTAGTGTCGCACCAAAAAAGGAAAGACATTAACATGGCACCAACAAAAGCTATTCCACGAGGCTTTGAGGAATGTACATATTAACATTGCCATTCTGCATTTTTCCAAACTTTTCAAGGTCGAGCAATTGCTTTTACAGTACTTACACAGTAAATTGACAAATCCTTCAGCCACTACCTTTCTAGTACATCCTGTGAATTTTTGGATAGTGGTTACAGTAGCAACTGTTGCGTCTTACAGTAAATTTGCAAATTTGGAAGAATGATTAGAACATACGTGGATTGACGAGTATGTGAAGGAGGGCTGTCTACACAGTACAAAGTTACTGTCTAAAACGCAACGCCTCATGATATAGCTTGTGATGAATATAACGTGTTTTTTTTTCTTGTTGACGCTTTGCGCGATCACTTCAAATTTGTAAAAACGACCTTAATATGCCATTTCATTAAACTTGAAATATGCCATGCAGAATATCGACATGACATTCGACGTATGTGGTCACAACAGGTTTACTATTTTTAGTCAACTTGCATATCTCATTATTGTTGTACAGTACAGGCTTTGGGATTATGCACCAAGTCATGCAGGATTTCGTGAGACGTACCTCGGAATTTGTGGATAGAGTTGTGGGACTTTAAAGGATAGTGTCTTACAGCCCATTTTGTGGTGAGAGAATCAGGCCCTGTTATCTACCATGGTTCCCAAAAGGTTTGGACATATTTCTTTGCAATCCTAAAGATTTTTAAAATAGTTCGCAAGTTCGGGGTTCACTGACCTCTAAAAAGGTTTTGCCGAATTTACTATCTAGCTATTTGTCTATCTCTAACTTACGTGCTAGTCACACAAAATTCCAGGATTTAATACATATACTGAAGCCTGTACTGTATAATGCACTATAATATGAATAAAACTCAATGATACAGTACATGCATTCTGTACAATACTTACCAAACTGTGTTCCTGTGTCATCAAATTATGGATGCATGTACTGTCATATAGAATTACTTTTTAAGTTGCCAAGATTTGTAAGACATACTTGATATGAAACATATTTTAAACTTTTCACATGTCAAGAACATCAAAACCATGAATTGCCATTTGTACTGGGCAAAATGTCCATAAATCCAAAAATGTATAACTGTATATATTTTTTTTTGAAATTCACTGATTGCTTAACTCAATTCCTGACTCTTTCAAAGTCATCACACAGATGCAGCTTACCTGTAGTACATTTCACTCTACAGAAAGCACAACATGTCTTTTCCATTTTCTGTTAAGCAATGGGACACAATTCCAATAATCATCATGTACCCAAAGTATTTTCCCTGAAATCCTCTTCATCACTCATAAAATTGTTGAGAGAAATAAAGTGAAAACCACACAAATTGATGATTCACTTGATCAATACCTTGAGTTGATGTAAATTATATACATTTGTTTATTCTTGAGAAGCTGAAATCTCCATGCATGCCCCTTTTCATTGAGGTCATGTCATAGAAGAGGTAAGAGTAAGACAAAATATAACAGATTTGTTTATTCTTGAGAAGTTCAAATCTCCATGCATGCCCTTTTTCATTGAGGCCATGTCAGAGAAGAGGTAAGAGTAAGACAAAATATAACAGATTTGTTTATTCTTGAGAAGTTCAAATCTCCATGCATGCCCTTTTTCATTGAGGTCATGTCAGAGAAGAGGTAAGGGTAAGACAAAATATAACAGAGATATAGCTCAAATCTCCATACATGCCCTTTTTCATTGAGGTCATGTCAGAGAAGAGGTAAGAGTTAGACAAAATATAACAGATTTGTTTATTCTTGAGAAGCTCAAATCTCCATGCATGCCCTTTTTCATTGAGGTCATGTCAGAGAAGAGGTAAGAGTAAGATAAAATATAACAGATTTGTTTATTCTTGATTAGCTCAAATCTCCATGCATGCCCTTTTTCATTGAGGTCATGTCAGAGAAGAGGTAAGAGTAAGATAAAATATAACATTTGTTTATTCTTGAGAAGTTCAAATCTCCATGCATGCCCTTTTTCGTTGAGGTCATGTCAGAAAATGTCAAAAAGGTGAAGTCTAACGTGATGAAGAGGATATCAGGCAACAGTCTGATTGCAAATGATATTGACGATATACCCCATTACCATACAGAATGAAAAAACAACATTGCAAGTGCTCTCTTCAAAAGGAAAATGTACTGTGTTCTCCGATGAATATCTACAATATAATATAAGTCACAACCTTAAACTAGGGATTAGTATAAGAAATGTGAAATCTTTCAGAAATGACAACAAACAGATGGGAGGGCTAGTTTTGACAATCATTTTATGGTGTTTGGAACTAAAAATTCAGAGGATCGCAGACATGCCCTTTCCCAACATTTTTTGTTGTCCTTTTTAGGGATCTGCATAAATAAATAAATTGGGAGATTGCGACTACGCTTTGTGCTGAATCCCAGAAGACCGCGGCCACGTATTACGTTCTATTAGATCATTCCGACTGAACGCTCAGCACGTATTGCACAAATTAAATGTTAAATCAAATGCTCCGGCTTCGAGTTTCGCAAAGTCTAAACGGTTGATTACGCTTTGCGGCATGCAGATCCCTATTTTGAAAGAATTCTAGAAGTACAAGCCAACTCACAGTCACAGTCCGATGTTCTCTTGTCTTGTAGATAGCTGGCAGGTCCCACAACACACACAGATAGGTCCTCCTGGAACATTCCTCCTGGAATAAGGACAGGTACACAGGACAGCCGACAGGTCCCACAGGAACACAGCAAAGTCCTTCTGGAATATCAACAGGCACACAGGATAGCCGACAGGTCCGGCATGGTCAGGTATGCAGTATCAACTTCCAGTAGCCTAGGGTGTAAAATAAAAACTCATTCAGAAAAACCACATGCCAAATCAACATATACCAACATTATTCACAGAACATACATGTCATCAGACAATATACATTTCATAACATTCGTAACATTTGTTATATTTCTAAAAACTCACAACTCCCCCTCTTTTTTCACTGCTCTGCTGATCAAAGTCTGGTTCTTCCTCCCAACAGGTTACAGACTGGTCTCTGCGGTCTCATCTTCAAGAAAGACAAACAAAAGTCAGGGCTTTGATAGCAGCAGTTGGCCTTTCTTACAACTAACATCTAGAATGTCATGCTGTATTTCATTCACTTTTCTTCAGCTGGTCTACCTGTTACCAACTACAAAAGTTTAAATTTTAGATCCAAAACTAAGCATGAACCCCCAGGATTGATCATAATTTGTGCCTAGGAAGAAAGTCTATCAAACTACAAAATTTCATTGGCAACATTGAATATGAATGTGGTATTGTGTAGGTTTATAAAAAAATTATATACAATAGCAATCTGTAATACACTTTCTTGATGGCAAAGTGCAGTTAAAACAACACAAACTAAGTTACTTGATGTTGGAAAGGAGGATACGATGTTCCATGCATTATATTGTAAGTCCTCTTCAAGTTTAGAAAAAGTATGTAAAACCTTAGCACTTTACAAGAAATACTTTGTTTTAAAAGTCTCACAGACTGAATAAAAGTTCTGAATGGGAACTGTGCATCTCTGGCTGTCTTACTGAAGTGTGAATGTAGAGTGAAGAATGTCTGTTGACTGAGGATCAGTCCATCTCATATACAGTATAGGGTATCATCCAAACAATCTTACCTGTAGAAACATTTGGACTCCCTCAGTGTTCACGAGTGTAGGTCTGGTCCAACAGGAGTCACAGCTCAAGTCCTTAAGATGCACAGCAAACTATGTATGAAAACAATTAACAGTTTAGGGCATTGACAGGGGCAACATGTGATTAGGAAAGTACATTTTATCACTAATGACTTATACAAGTTGGGCCAAAAACATTAAACAAATACAGAGATAGAAACAGTTCTTTTACAAGATCTGACAAGCTGTAGAAAGAGCCAGGCCATAACTTTCTTTCAATTTTTATTGAGAGTTCAAGCTCAACAAAATATTAATTGAATATCAAAATCCAATAAATTTGTATGACATTTTTGAAGACAAACTTCTTCACATCGAAGCAAAACCTTAGACGCCCCAATAACCATACCAACTAAGTTGGATATCAAATCAAAATAAACTGGGCACAGAGGATTGGGGAACATTTTACTTGCCGGAGTGATAAACATTCATTATAATGATATATAACTTAGCTAGTGCAACGGAGAAATGATTGACCAAACCTAACTAACTTGCAAACTTCTAACGCAGTTTCTTTCTTTCTGTGCTTCGAAGCTAATGCCCCGGCCGCCTTGTTTACGGAGTTATTGAAATCTTTATTGACACAACAAAAGTACAGCGACTTTCGTAAGGTCCTCTACAACTATACATGCAAACAACAAACAATGGGATACAAAATGATTAACCTAAGTACAAGTATATGCTTCAACATGTCGAGTTTCACGTATCACACTACTAGTTCTAAGATCTAAACATTCTTTGAAATATTTACCTATTTCCACACAGTAATAAGGGTTGCCGCCTTCTAGAATGTTTTTGAATTTATCTATAGAATGGATTATATCAAATTCTGTTGCGAAATACGCGACAATTTTGGGCGGAAAAATTTGCGGATTAAATCCTGCACACGTGCGCATTCCAACAGGTGGTCACTGAGCCAGGCGCACCACGTGGAGAGAAACAAAGATGAGACTTCTGTTATTACATTCTTTTGCACAAATGTCAACTGATACTTTCTACAATACATCATAAGTGAGACATACACATAACAGCAGTTACATTCAATGTTCTATAAGCTCACCACAAATTGCGAATATTCAAGAAAATGGGGCAAAATTAACTCCTCCCAAGCCTCACGGTCTTAAATGAAGAATTGTCGCCAGGACTTAAAAACTACACACATTTTTTAAAAAGACATAACTATCACATGCCCTTACTGGTCGCTTACAAACAATATGGACAGAATGATTTGTTATTTTACCTTGTATGAACTCGTCTTCTCCACACCACACCACGCCGCCGCCCGTTCATTTCGCCATGTTGTCTTCTCCAAATTCCACACGCCAGGAAACACACATTTTCTCATCAAGCCACCAACATTTGTCAGTTTAAGTCCACCGGGGAAGGGTCCAAACGTTGTTCTTCAAGCGCATGAAAAAAAAAGTTGAAATAAGCCTAAAAGTTGCAAACAAAGTAAAGAAAACTCCACAGCATTCCCTGTGATACAACAACAGCAGTACCAGTTTGGACCATACCCAATGTGCTTTTACACGGGGGTGTAAAATTGCCACATCTAATTTTTGTTATTGATTCCTATTCATACATTGACCGGTACATTTTATCACCAGGTTTAATCGAAAATGTCTCAAAAAATAATTGTTATGGTGGTCATTTCATTACTTCAGACTGTACTTATACGCGTCGAACATATCGTCTATCTTGGCATGTCTCCCATGATACGTTATCAGTTGGACCGATCCAGTTCAACCAATGATAGCTTGCGACACTTCCCCGAGATACAAAACACGCGTCCATGTGCCTCATTAATTCAGCCTTTTTTATGGTCCTTTTTTAGCGTCCTCTATCTCTCAGCCAGCCAACTGCAGCATTGCGAACCGTGATTAACCGCACCGTTGCACGGATAACGCCGCGGCCGGCAAGCAGGTCGTGTACAGGTTTCTTGGGTAAACCAAATCAAAATGGCATCGGAAAGGAGACACAGTAGGGCTCGGAATACTTTGGAAAACCGATGAATGGTAAAGAATTTCTCAAAGTGAAGGAGAAATATCTGTGACAGTCACGGTCACTACACAATACACACAGTTTGCGGGCACCATCTGTTTTCAAAAGTATTTCGAGCACTAATGTGTCCCCATTCAAATAACTTTTGGCTCTACACGACCTGCTTGGTGTATAACGTTTACTTGCAACGGTGCGGATGATCACGGTTCGCAACACTGCAGTTGGCGGGCTTAGAGATAGAGGGCGCTAAAACATGACCGTAAAATAAGATGAATTAATGAAGTACACAAACGTGTGTAGTGGTGCCTTGCATCAACATGCATGTAAAGTTGGACAGTTGCCAGCGCTGTCTGGTATTTCCAAAAGATCTGGAAGCAACAGCACCACACGTTTGCCAAGTTATAACACTATAAGACCCCCGGTTTGCAAAAATGACAGCGTTTATCGTGTCATTTATTTAAATGCTCTTCTCCAAGATCCTCGAACTCGCCGCGCGCGGTACAATGACGCTACTCTTATCTATCTTGACATGCCTCCCACAATACGGTGTTGGCTGCCAAACTTTAAATCATCAGTTGGACCGATCCTGTCTGTCCATCACAATTAGCAGTTCAACCGATGATAGCCAAGGAGGGTCTACAACCAAGGTGCTTAGCAAACTCGTTCATTTAATATCATAATATCAGGTGTATTTGCAGCCAGTGCCACAGGCAGGTACCCAATGTATAGGGTAATGAGGCTGTTTAACGTGTTCGAGGCACCTCCTCGAGCACGGGACCCCCGTTTTACGTCCCTCCCGGAAATTTAACGCTAGGAACCATAAATTATACGCTTACATTAATCCAAAGTGGCGCTAACATATCCACAAACCAAACACAGCGTGTGTAGCCATATTTTAGACGCAAAGAAGGGCGTTAACGAAAGTCAATTGGATTTTAGATCGACAGTCGGTTATACTGTGTTGTTTTCACGAAAATTGGATAATCAGGGCATAGAAAGATTTCAAGGTTGACCTTTACGGACCTCGGGTCACGTCAGAAGGTCACTACATTATCCTGGTTACCCAGCTTAAAACCATATTGCACAGTACAACCGATTGTCGATCTAAAACATAATGAATTCCTCCTGAAATCGATTACTTCTTTTTTTGACACCTAGAACAGGGCTTGATGCAATATATTTGGCTTTTGTAATTGGTAGCATCACAAGGGGCACTGTAACCGTGTAAACAAACTGGTTTGCTGCGAACCTTGGTTGTAGTATCTCAGACAGCCGTATAGCGTCTCTCTTGCACCGCGCCGACTGCACATATGGTACATTGATAATGGATGACAATTATTGACTTCTCCTTGCGTATCAACAATGCCATGTCTCCCACAATACGGTGTTGGATGTCAAACTTGGAGCGATTCTGTCAGTCCATCACAATTAGCAGTTCAATCGATGATAGCCAATGAGGCTCTACAACACCTGCTTGGTGTATCCATATCATGCCTTGCAACCGTGCGGTTGATCACGGTTCACAATGCTGCAGTTAGCGGGCTGAGAGATAGAGGGCGCTAAAACATAACCGTGAAATAAGCGGAATTAATGAGGCACACAAACGTGTATGTAGTGGTGCCTTGCATTAACTTTGTAAAAACAAATGATGGGTAAAGAATTTCCCAAAGTGAAGGAACTGTCACGGTATACTATAAAACACAATTTGCGGGCACCATCGGTTTTCAAAAGTATTCGAGCCCTGATGTGTCTCCTTTCAAATAATTTTTTGATTCCGTTTTACCCAAGGAGGTTCTACAATACCTGCTTGGTGTCTCCTATCCTTGCAACCGTGCGATTGATCACGGTTCACAATGCTGCAGTTGGCGGGCTGAGAGATAGAGGGCGCTAAAACATGACCGTAAAATAAGATGAATTAATGAAGTACACAAACGTGTGTAGTGGTGCCTTGCATCAACATGCATGTAAATTTGGACAGTTGCCAGCGCAGTTTGGTATTTCCAAAAGATCTGGAAGCAACAGCACCACACGTTTGCCAAGTTATAACACTATAAGACCCCCGGTTTGCAAAAATGACAGCGTTTATCGTGTCATTTATTTAAATGCTCTTCTCCAAGATCCTCGAACTCGCCGCGCGCGGTACAATGACGCCACTCTTATCTATCTTGGCATGTCTCCCACAATACGCTGTTGGCTGCCAAGCTTAATCATCAGTTGGACCGATCCTGTCTGCCCATCACAATTAGCTGTTCAACCGATGATAGCCAAGAAGGGTCTACAACCAAGGTGCTTAGCAAACTCATTCATTTAACGCTAGGAACCATAAATTATACTGTTACATTACTCCAAAGTGGCGCTAACATATCCACAAACCAAAGACAGTGTGTAACCATATTTTAGCTGCAAAGAAGGGCGTTAACGAAAGTAAATTGGATTTTAGATCGACAGTCGGTTATACTGTGTTGTTTTCACGAAAAATGGATAATCAGGGCATGGAAAGATTTCAAGGTTGACCTTTACGGACCTCGGGTCACGTCAGAAGGTCACTACATTATCCTGGTTACCCAGCTTAAAACCATATTGCACAGTACAACCGATTGTCGATCTAAAACATAATGAATTCCTCCTGAAATCGATTACTTTTTTTTTACACCTAGAACAGGGCTTGATGCAATATAATTGGTTTTTGTAATTGGTAGCATCACAAGGGGCACTGTAACCGTGTAAACAAACAGGTTTGCTGCGAACCTTGGTTGTAGTACCTCAGACAGACGTGTAGCGTCTCTCTTGTACCGCGCCGACTGCACATATGGTACATTGATAATGGATGACAATTATTGACTTCTCCTTGCGTATCAACAATGCCATGTCTCCCACAATACGGTGTTGGATGTCAAACTTGGAGCGATTCTGTCAGTCCATCACAATTAGCAGTTCAACCGATGATTGCCAATGAGGCTCTACAACACCTGCTTGGTGTATCCATATCATGCCTTGCAACCGTGCGGTTGATCGCGGTTCACAATGCTGCAGTTAGCGGACTGAGAGATAGAGAGCGCTAAAACATGACCGTGAAAGAAGCTGAATTAATGAGGCACACGGACGAGTGTTTTGTATCTCGGGAAAGAGGACGCGTGTAGTGGTGCCTTGAAGTTATAACACTATAAGACTCCCGTTTGTACATGACCGGGTTTATCTTGTCATTTATTCAAATGCTCTTCTTGAACTCGCCGCACGTGGTACAATAATGCCACTAGTACTGTTACTCAGTGGAATAAGATAGAACTGCATCTAAGCCGTCAATCTTGTTATGTCGAAGTTGATTGGTCCATCAAAATGAATTGACCAATTGGTGTAGACTTGTGTTTGGTCTGCGGGAGTATAACACTAAGTAATCCGAATAAGCTGTATGATAACCAATGGGTAAGTCCAATTGATTTCTAATCGTAATCATTGGCTTTTTGTAATGTCTCTTTTGATTGGTTAGATCTAGCATTGCCTCTGGTCAAGTCTGTGATGCTGGAACATTTATATCCTTAGCTGCTAGTAGCCTGGTTGCCATCCTATTTCTACCGGGGCTCCTACACTCGCTACCCTAAGAAGTAGGAGCCCCGGTAGAAATAGGATGGCACCCAGGCTAAGCTGCTAGAGGTCGCTCTTAAATACCCAATGTAAAATCGAATTAGAATATTACACGTTGTGGCATTCTTTTTAATCCGCTTGATGACGCCCTTGACATGCAGCGAAAAATACGGCGATCATCGATTGTAGCCGTTGAATTGTTTACTCCGTGGCCTTTCACATCTTCTTTGAGTTTGGCATTCCATATATTAGTTATAGTATCCGTTTTCCGAAATATCTTTACGCAGTTTACGGCATATCATTTGCTCATTTTGTAGCTGCTTTGCACACTTTACAAACAAAATAGTAATTACTTTGTGTCCTACGGACTCTTGTTCTGTCTATAATGATTGTAATTCTGACAAAGTGTTTACTTACTGTTTTATTGAAAACAAGAATAAAAGACTTGTTGGCTGTGATAAGTTGTGTCGCTTCAATTCATCTTACATGTTTCAAATTTGAAAATGTGTGTTTATTTTTTTCCTAGTGGAAGTGCACATTTTGCCTTTTTTTCTTTCTCTATGACGTTAAAACAGAAAAAAATACATATATGCGGGTAGAATCTACGTACATGTATCAACATTCTCGTGGGAGGGGGAAAGGGGGACATGTTCAAAAGATAAACTAGTGAAATGATTAATGCAAATGAGGTCCTTATTTGTATAATAAATAGAAAACATTTATGATATGCCACTCGAAAAGGTTAACATCGATCAGTCGGCGAAGGTATGGGGTCGTGGGACTCTAGTTACCACTGTAATGTACAACATTGAACATATGTTTCAATACCAGATGTGTTAGTTTGTCTTAAGTCATAAACGAGTGTTGCAAAGCTACAATAACGAAAATCATCATCAATGCTGTGACTAGCCCCCTGTTTTAGTGATTGCACAAATCTGTGTGGCCCAAGGGCTACTGAAACGGAGATGGGCGTCGCCCTATGCACCATCGGTGCGGGAAGGAACTTTGACTTTGACTTTTCTTTTTTACTGTGACATGAAAAATTGATCGTGAGGTTACACCTCAGTATAAGCTTGCATGTTTTGCACAAGTCTATTAGGGATACCAAGTCTTTTTGCAACTACATGTATATATGTGAGGCCGGCTAAGTCCTCTGGCATTTTATCCAGTCTATTTGGCCAACTTCTTCTTTCAGCAACACGTAGAGTCCAGTAGAGAGTAACCTAAGACTTTAGTCACCCTTTGGGTTTCCATGAAGGGCAGTGGAAGGAGATTTTGTGGTATTTTGACCACATTTCAAACACTCTCTTCTCGGCGAAGAAGCGATGTACAAGTTTTGCCTGTCCCTCCATCCATTTATACTCGTCGCACTCTTTCCTGTAGTTCTTGTGTGAACTGGCGAAGTAATGATACGCTGCTGGGTAGGCATTCGGGTCCCTGCAAGCAATAACATTATAATTTTTAACCTCATTGCAATTTCATTCCCAACGGCTAATTGAGGACGAACAAGTACATGGAGATACATGTACATGGAAATGGAAATAGTTATCTATTCTACTGTGAAAGTCCTATGCTAACTAGGTTGACTATGGTTGGGTTTGACTTCTTTTTTGAAGGCAGTGGAAAATGGAGTGACCCACGTTTTGAATTATAAGTGGGTTGGTTGATTTTAGTAGAAAGATGGATTTTTGTAAATTTTTCAAATGGTAAAAGCTAGGAGAATCTATGGAAGCTGTTTTATAACAGCATCTCTGGTTAACAGCCAAGGTTGGCTTGAAGAAATTGACACGGTTGCAAAGGGCTAGGCCTACTGACAAAGACAATACATTACAATGGACAGCATAACGAGCAATAACAAGCTACCTACATATTTAATAACACGGAAATCTGTCGTTCCTTTGTTCACTTAGTCTCCTTGGAAGATTTTGACATAAACGCCAATGCAGTTCCAGCGCCACATACCAGGAGCCCCAAAATCAACCTTGACCTCCCAACGCCTACCCACGTACCAAATATCTTTACAATCCATCCAGATATTCTTGAGTTATGCTGACTACAAGCGTCCGGACACACACACAAACACGCACGCAAACAAACACGCTCAATACAATATCTCCATGAAAAAAATCTCCATTTTTCATGGAGATAACAATATCTTTAATACATGAACATATCAAAAATAGTGGCCTCACGAGCAGCTGTCTCCGTTGCTCATCCCGTACACTCTGACCTGACCGCACATTTCTGTAGCCAGGACCATCGTGAACCAACCTGTACTCAGGAAGATCTCGTGTCCGGTCCGTCTGTGGTAAAAAAACACAGAGAATATTTAAAAGACAATGTAAAGACAATGACATGATATATGACAATGAAAAGTACATTTATATCGTATATCTTTTACTTACTTTGACTTATACTGTTTAGGAATACATAAAAAAAATACATTATATGAACGCTCACAAGCACACCCATTTGTATACATATGTGTAGATACAAACACAATCATGCACGAGCACACACACACACACACAAACGCACACACACACACATACGCACACACACACACACACACACACACATATACAAACACACGCACACACACACACACACAAACCTGCAATACAGATACAGACACGGACGGCAATGGACACATAAAAAATCAACATCCCCTTTTGCTGAAAGGCAGAAAGGAGTAAAGCCATTGGATTACTCACCCGGTTTGTATTCCTGTCTCTTTATCAAACAGTGTGTGAGCATAACTCATTCTCGCTGGTGTTAGCATGTAGAACTCAACGCCCTTCGATTCCTTAGTTAGCCGTGATAAATGGCCGTATGCCTTCCCGCCTATCCTCATGGTATCGTCCGGACCCCATACGACCACTTTAGACCGGTTTTGTCTCGAGAAGATGTGTGTGATCTCCTTTAAAGCATAGGTGAAGCTGCTGTGCGTGACCACGCGGACTGTAGTTCTGGTTCCGACGTGCTTTTCATACCCTTCAACGGGAGCGTGGTTCATGCGTATCACACACTCCGCCTGGTCGATTTCTGCTCCGGCCGTGTAGTTCAGGACATGACCAGATGTGGACACCAAGGCACACACACTACAGCGCATGTTAAAGGCCTGTGGAGTAACACATTAGATATACATTTATTGGACTTGGAAAAGGCAGAACGTAAGATCGAGTAATAACACGCTATTTGCACACACTTGCATATTAGTATTCACTGTAGCAATGTACCACATTCACATATTGTGCTATTATAATGACCTGTACTTAGCTTGTAAGAGCAGAAGCGTACGGTAAAGGTCTTTCTAGTCTGAGAGAGAGAGGGGGAGGGAGAGAGAGGGGGAGAGAGAGTGTGTGTGTGTCTGTGTGTGTGTGTGTGTGTGTGCGTGCGTGCGTGTGTCTGTCTGTGTGTGTGTGTGTGTGGGGTGGGGGGGGGTGGGTGTGAGAAAGAGAGAGAAAGAAAGAAAGAGAGAGAGGGAGGGAGACAGAAAGAGCGAGCGAGAGAGAGAGTTTCACATATATATATATATAGAGAGAGAGAGAGAGAGAGAGGGAGAGAGAGAGAGAGAGGGGGGGGGGGGGGAGAGAGAGAGAGAGACTCACCTCCTTGTCTTTCAGCACGTTGACGTATCCACTGAGCGGGTTGGTGAGGTTGAACGGTGCCGGATGGACCGGACCGGGCGGTCTGGTAGGGGCGGCGGTCGTGTTCGGGACTCCAGTCGGAACTTCTGTCTGTTGTGAAAGTCTTTTACCCAGTGCAGCGTGCCACAGCGGCTGGGTTCTCAGCTCTCCGAGATACAAGTACGTGGGAACGTACAGTAAGGTGCAGAGCGTGAATCCCACCACTATTCCAGCCAGAAACGGTCTTTTGTCCTATGAGTGAGGGACAACATGGGGCAATTTATCAAAGCTTCACATGAATGGACAGATATAGGTTCAAACAGACAAATAAACAAAACTTAGAAAATAACAGCAGAGGTTCTATCCGCGTATTGCATTTTCAAGTTCTCACTGAAATGACGCCCTGTGTGTGATACGTAGATCATCTTATCATGCTGTGACAACGTGGTTCAAGCGCCACTTACTGACCAGTCTACCTGGTCCGGACCTTTTAGCCTAGCCTAGGTACCATATCATATTTCCCTTGGTTTGACGGGGAAAGTGGGTGACAGGGAAACGACCTGATATCAATATTACAAAGTTTATTGCAAGTTCTTGCAAGTACATTTAACATGAAAAGACGGACAGACAATGGGTAACAATATATAACATGTGACTATTCTAGTCTAAATACTGACACTAAATTCTAACTTATTAGGTTTGACTTCATTTTCCGAGACAGTGGAAGACGAAGAATCCCTCTTTTTCTGTAATGTGTGGGTTTTGTGATGTTAAGAGGAGAGTAGTTTTATTTTTGTCTGTAAACGTGGAGAAATTAGGATGGAAATTGGTAGCCTCTTTAAACAGCTCATTTCTTTCTGATATCAATGTTATGCCCTAATAGCGCTGGGTGTTATTAAAAAATACACCGGCAGGGGGGGTCGTCCGTCGCCCTGGGTGACAATGCATCTGAGCGGTCACTGGCCCCCACTCCAACCTCACAGGTACACTACATTGACAACAGTACACCATCGACCACGTTAACTTAGTGCTGACTATAGCTAGTCACCATGGGTACTCACCTTGTAGTTAGAACACGGGGCCATGATGGTAGGCGGTGTGTGTCCGTCGGCTCAGTCGGACAGGTAGCACACGCCGGCGTGACCCAGTTGACTCCTGTAGACGGTTACGAAGAACTCGTTTACTAATGAATCAAGCCTTGCTTCTACTAGAACCGCCACGCAGTACTACAGACATGATACGATGCCTTTGGTCCGTGGAATACCGCATACTAGTGTCGACCGTACTGTCTCAGAACATTAGAAAGAACCGACTGTCTTGTTACGCATTCTTCATTTGTTCCGAGCAGGTACAGATAGGCTTGCCCCGGGCGCTACCTGACCCAGTTTTCCTAATACTAGCACTGCCCATAATACACCTTAATGCAGTGTGATAGTACAGATGAATAGTGGAGATGAAATTGTTGAACTGAAGCGGCCCAAACGATACAGACATGTTGGAAATGAGTCCAATGTTGCTTAGTTTTAATTTTAACACAAGATAAATGGGAATGGTGCCTCAAGGCATATTCTGATATCTGAGAAAATAGTGACCCCCCCCCCCACACACACACACACTAAAACTGGCATGGCGATGGATTTAGAATTGCAATGCTTCATTTTTTTAGGTCTTCTTTGTAATGTACAAAATACAAATACCAAGTTTTACAGTGACTTTTGATCATCTTAGACAAATTTGTCGTCTTTTGGTTGAAACATATGTACAAGAAACAGACGACAGAACCCATATGTTTTGGGACAAAACAAGCTGGATGGAAAGGAAGATCTAACGTTATATCATACAAGTGCACTCGGAGGAAATGTACTATGCAATTGTGAACGTTTTTACAAACCTGAACTTCAGATGACTGGATACAGTTGAAAACGACACACCGGCGTAATCCTGGGCTGTTCTATTTCTGACGAATCACCGTGATAATTCTTGCTCACCTGGATTTGCAAACGGTACAAGCCAGTCTGTCTTAGAACCACTTACACTTACCATCGATCTATTGTTACAGTGCATGCAGTAGACTACTACCAACGAGACACGGAATCCATACCTAATGTCAACAACAAGGCCTTGTTATTCAAATGACATGCAGATGATTGTTCTACTGGCATCACCCCGTTTTCTGGCCATGTTTTCCTTGCCATTGTCGACCAAATATTTTCCGTTGTCTGGACTTGAACTACCGGTAGCATCCAAACCAGTTGCGTGCATTTGTAACCCCCTAGAAGTAGAGAGAGGACGATTTAAGAGATTACCAGTGTGGTAAAGAGTTTGTAAATACTGTACGTCCAAAGCGATGGAAGACGAAACACATTTTATTTCCGAAATTTTGTAACAAGTTATTACGAAATACCCCTACTTTTACACATTCACGGATGAACAAAAAGCTACTTTTCTCTTGAAATCACAGAACCCACAAATACTAGAAAAAGTGGGACTTTTCGTCTTCCAAAAAAGAGATCAAACCCAGCTTGTCTAGATATAGCCAACAGTCATATTCAGTATTAGTAGCCTATTGTTACAACAAAGTCAGCCACAGTTCACTGACACATGTATGATTTTCCCTATGTTTCTTCCATGTATTTGCAATTAGTTTATGAACTTGCAATTAAACTTCTTATTATTATTATCGCAAATAATGTAAACCTGAACCTTACATCAAAGACGCAGTCAATCAAAGGAAACACGTTCTTCTTATGGTGTTTTTATTGAAGCTTCATTGTAGGCAAAACGAGTAGAACGTATAATAAAATAACACAAAAGACAAACCTCATCTAAATTCCTCACTTTTCCCATCTATTTGTGCTGACAGGATCAAGTGACTCCAGGCAATATACCGATCCCGAAGCCACGCCCCCTGTTCTGTTTCGAACACCTGTTTTTGACAGAGGTGTTCTAAATAGAACAAAGAGTTCTATACCTTCGATATGGTGTTCGACAGGATCGGTCTATTACAAGAGCTGCCTCACCTACACCATCTGAAATACCACACAGTAATAAATCACGTAGTAAATCTATACCAAATGATGTACAATCAAATATGTACCACAATAGTCACTCAGCAGCCAACCAGACAGATGGCCAGACTGGCAGAAGATCGCCAGCAGTGGATAACCTTTACTGGACGCCATGCTGCCCCTACGGCTGACTAAGCTATGGGAGAGAAGGAGAGTGAGTGACTCACTCTTTAGTGGTTTATTTGATTGTTTATCGCATTGAACCAAACAAAAAAAATCCTGTCCATTGTGGCCACCTGTTTATTGCGACAGTTCTCTCAAATTTCTGGGGTGGTCACTTCGGACAGGTTTGACAAGGAGACTGGAAGCAAACACAAGGAAGGCGATGCGATGAGTGTAGCTAACTGCGTCAGGTCCGACTCTGTAGACCACCAGTCCCGTCTAGTACAGCGCCTTTCGGAAATGCTGTAGAAATAAAGAAGACAAGCACATTATGTACATGTATTTAATTAGTTATGTGAGATGGGACAGAATACCTCAGAGTCATTCTTTCCTATGCACTCTGTCTGTAATTCTACTTCAACAAAATTTTTCATTGCCGAAAAAACAAATTATTCATAACGTTATAGTTGAAACATGCTAGTAATTCAAATCAATGCCAACATCTTCGTATTACATCGAAGACATCTCTACATAGCTTTGATCTTCTAACGCGATGTTTAATGAGTTAGAGCCTTATACCCATGTTAGGAGGATCCATACATTGTAAAAGTAAAGATATACAAAATTCTTTCTTACCTTCATAAACAGTTCTCCCTGTATGATCCTCGGTCGTGCCGGGCCCCACGCAACGCGCTGTGGAGACAAGAAAATAACGGAGTAAATCAAAGAGCTATTAATAAATGTAAATGTTTTATTTGCAAGTTCTTGTCCGAGAGTTAATTGCAACATGAAACAATGCAAAGCAAGGGTATACTGTACAGATAGTGTGAGTTAACAATGTTGACAAGTAGAACATATGACTATTCTAAGAACTTCTACGGAATACAATCTACGCTTTTTGGGTTTGACTTCTTTTTTGGAAGCAGTGGAAGACTGTGTCCCCCTTTTTTGTAATGAGTGGGTTTTGGGAGGCATGTGAGATTGGGCTAGAAGTTATAGCATTTTAACAAAGATACGAGGTACAAAGTTTCAAATACTGTCTTCTCCTTCTGTCACAACCAGTGAAGGAATAGCTCAACTATTTATTGAGTTCATACGAGCTAAACTCGTTCGAGATCACTTTTACAAAACGTACCTTCTCATCTGAGGAGTATCTGTGCCATCCCTTGGGTCGCCTCTTCTTGTTGTAGTTTTGCTGTAGAAGGAGAGATGAAGGCAGCAAGTAAGATGACGCACGAAGTTAAATGGATGGCCCAAGATAGGAAGGGCTGGAGGGAGTTTGTTGGCGCATTATACTCCAAACGGAGTGAACAGGATTAAGCAAGTATCAGCTAAGTACAGTTAGGAAAAATACATTTTCCCCATAGATATTTCACCCAAGCACCAATACAATGCATATCTTATATGGTATTGCACCCTACCTTTAAGTACGTCTTTGTCTTGCGTTCCTCTGACCTGCGATATCCTACAAGAGAAAGTGCAAATGTTGTATAATTCTAATTCTACAACATACCATTCTACAATACCATTACCATACCATTCAACAATAACCTACCATCATTCGATTGTAGCACATGATCTCAAAACATACCAATTATATACACACACTTGACAGAAGAAATGAATACCCGGCTAGTAATGATAGTACGGTATAGGTCAACAAACTAATTAACAAACAAATAAGTAGATATTCCACATAGCAAATACCTTCAGGTTTCTTTAATCTAGACTTGGACTGTCAAACAAATAGATTATGGTGGTATCCTGAAGAAACTGAAATATATCATTTGAACGCCTTTTCGCGTTGTTTCTATAGTTCCAAGTACATACCCATCAAGTCCTGTCCGTATGGAGTTCGCTTTTTCGAAAACCCGGGCACTGAAAGAGAGAAATAGAGCTAGTTATGCACCGTTAAAAAGACGTTAAAACTATAAAGCACTATCTACCAAACTTCTCTGCTACACAACATTAATGAAAGAACTATAGCACATTCGCTTTTTTTTAATATAAAATATTTTAAACATTGTTTTAAACATTGTGACAATTTGTTCAGATCAGAACACATCTTGTTCAGATCTGTTGCGAACTAAATGCTAAGGGTGGGGACATTTTTAACAGAAATATTGAGTATAAACATTTGTACATCAAAAACATGTCAGCTATTTGTTTTACGGAATTAGACAGTATATATATATACCACTCATGATAACCCATATGATTTAGTTATTTGGCCACCTGAATTCTGAGGAAGACTGCAGTAGGATATGTCAATTTCGATGCGCTGATTTTTTTGTGTTGGAACATAGTTTTAGCTCCGTACTTTTGTTAACACAGATGAACGTTTGTACTAATCTCCTTCTCAATATTGACTATTTCCTACTACCTTCAATTTTGGGGGCTTTCTTTTTCGATTTTTTCTTCTCCTTCGGGTCTTCTTCCTCCTCTTCAGAGCCAGAATCTGGTTCGGGTGCTGCGATCATGCCTGGAGGTGTACAGAGGAAATGTTGCTCAGACATGATGATTCTATATCAGATTTTACAAACTACGTGAGAAAAAAATAGACTGGGGTTGATACAAATCTATCACAACAACGTTAGTTGTATCTTTCTACCCCCCCCCCCTCTCTCTGTCTGTGCTTCTGTGTCTCTCTCTCTGTCTCATTCTCTCTCTGTCTGTGCTTCTGTGTCTCTCTCTCTCTCATTATCTCTGTCTGTGCTTCTGTGTCTCTCTCTGTCTCATTCTCTCTCTGTCTGTGCTTCTGTCTCTCTCTCTGTCTCATTCTCTCTGTCTGTGCTTCTCTCTCCCCCCCTCTCTCTCTCTCTCTCTCTCTCTCTAGAGTACTGTGGTTTCAGTACACATTGATACTGTTAAATTACAAAGGTCTGGACGTTTTCTGGATTCGTCAAATACTTGGGCATAGTCTTAGCTCCCCTGCTCTAATGATAGCATTGAAGATTCAAGATGAAACGATGAAACTGTATAGACTTCCAAAGGCAGTTGCCAATGATTTTGCTAAGAGAAAATCTCTGTCACCCCTCCCACCTTCCGGATTCGCCAGAGCCTCCTCCATGTACGCCGGGAGGATGAGTGTGACAGACTTGGTGCGTTTCAGCCGCTGTGTGCCGTCGTCTTTCTTCAAAATTCCTGGAAAAAAGAGAAAACGCTTGACTGTACAGAATAGCTAATCACATACCAACATCATGACAATCCACCCAAAGGTTCTTATAGTATGCTGTTCACTCACAGCAATACAATCTTACAAAAACCACAACATGACCGAAAGCATATCCGTCCAGGCGAAGGTAATTATCAAAACTCAAACTTGAAATACAGTTGTAACGTTATATAAAAACATCACATTTTACCTACGGCTAGGAACCCAGACGCACTCTTCCTTCTAAGAGTGTTTTGCTGTTTGAGACATTCAGCTGGTGTATATATTATCAATGTGTGTGTATATATTATAAAATGAACGTAGATAGTACAGTAAGTAAAGGCCTACAGATTGACGTAGCGATCATTACCGTGGGTAGGTTCTACTGCCAGTGAGCGAACGGATTTGGTTCGGAACAACTCGGGGTCGTCTTCTTCGCCTTCCTCTGCAGAATAAAGAAGAGGAAAAAAAAACTTTAAACATAATATCTTTTGTCGTGGTTCTTGAAAATCTGCTCTCTTCGCCCGTAGCAAAACACTGGTAACGTTGAAGTCCCTCTCATTGGACAGTAAACCTGTGTTTGAGGAAAGCTAAACTTCTAGCACCCACCACACTTATCAATAAGAGTACACTATGGGTCCATCCAAGTGAAGTGTGAGTGGATCAAACCTATCAGTCTGTATACGTAAACATATATCTATCTTTTGCATCTTGAAATTTATGCACAAAACATTCAGGAGGTTTAACGATCATTTGAAACAAACAAACAAACAAACAAACAAAGTACAACATAAAGGCACGACATGAAAGACACTGTACCGCCTCCGGATGAGAAGTCTCCGTCCGTGTCCCTCCCGGTCTCTTCGCCCGTTTCCGGATCCGGTGCGATCTCGGACGGAGGTGCCGACAGTTCGGACACCACCGACAGTCTGCGGGGGGTCCTGAACCCGGACGCTACATGGCGGGAAAACATGTGGGGATAGGGTCAAACTTGAAAATAACACTTAAGCTGTTCATTTGTTTGGTACTAGTTTCTGAGTCTAACCTTTCAACCGAAATGTATGCCAACGTAAACTATGGCCGCAGGATTGGGCTACTATATCCTTTCATCGAATTGTACGGATAAAGTTTTTGAAGAGAGCCAGATTAAGCACTAACTTTCTGTTGTTTTAGGTTATTTGTTTTTAACTCACCACTTATTTCTAATGTTGCGTTTGTATTTCTTAATTTCTGTCGATTCTATTTGGTGAAATTTTATTATACTTTATAGGTTTTGGGGAGATGGACGCATGAGCTGATGCTGCTTCCTTCCAAATACTCTGTAAATGATTGACACTATAAATAAGTCTGGGAAACTCACATGCCATCCGTAAGCGGTGCCTCAGCAGTTTCCCCAGGAACGCGAAGTCCTCCTCCTGTCCTGGGAAGCTCGTTCCCTGGTCCAGCATATCCAACACGCCTGCGTACTGAGACACCGCCTTGTCCACGGTGTACACACGGGCCTAATGAAAGTGACACATCAAAAAAGTGAAACATTATACAAAAATTGAAAAACGAGAAGGGTGGAGAAAACTTCTGTGGTGCCCCAATGGTCAAAATAGTGAGACTAAGGGATAGATGAGAAGATGACATGAGAGAAATACCCGCCTGGAGTATCGAACTGGCTAGGGACTCCCATTTCAACACTAAGGACATCGCCCGCGGACGCACCGTCACTACTCCCGCCGTAGCTGAGCGCTCTCCAGAGGCTTGGAGCGTCGTGGGGGAACGCTTTAATGTTTTGTTATGAACGAAGGGTTGTTCAGAAAACTGTATGCATACATGCAGTAGGGATTAGGGACCCCCATTTCAGTACCAAGGACATCGCTCATTGGCGCACCGCCACTTTAGCCTTTCCGGTGGTTCAGAGCGGCTTTGATGTTTTGTTATGGACGAAGGGTTGTTTAGAAGACTGTATACATGCAGTAGGGACTGAGGACCCTCATTTCAGTACCAAGGACATCGCTCACGGACCTGCTGCAAGTTTAGTCCAGCCGTATTTCCGCTATACTAGTATTTCCTTATAAAAACGGTTGGCGTTCCTTAGATATAGAAAAGTGAAACTGCTGCATTCACCTGTACATGCTCGTCCACTCGCTCTATCTCCCGCCTAGCGTCCTCTGCATTGAAAATCAAAGATGGCGCCAAGTCTAATTTTTGTGCGTAGACGTTTGCCAGTCTTTCCGAGTCGGATGTGTTCTCTGAAAACTGCTGTCCTCGTGACGTCGCTCGAACGCTGTACAACCTCACGCAAAACACCCCGAACTTCTCCTTTTCGGGAACCAAGTTCGCTCTCATTTCTTTCCTGAAGCACCATGGGATAGTCTTCAGGCCGTGTCTCGCGAACTGCCGGATGATTCTCGTGTCTCGCGAGAGTATGACGTCAAGTTCGCCAAACTCGCCCGTCATCGGCACGCATCGGTGGGACAGGTCGAACCGCGAGAAATCACCGACGGTTCCGTAGGCAAAGACGTATCCGATGTCGCAACCTGGTAAATGAAACAGAAAGAAGGATTTAAAGTACAGTACAGTAAAGAACGGAAGTGAAATAGAGATTATATTTCTTAAATTTAAGATGGACGGACGCATTCCTTACATGCGGCAATTCAGTGTCAATCTACAATATACAAATATATCGTAGTCATTCTGTTTGCTTACTTTTACTACACATCAAACTTTGCTTGAAATTATTATATGAAATTTCAAATTTTCAGGGATTTTTTTCTTTCTAAATAAGTGTAAATATGCTGTCTTTTCTAGGTACTAGATGAATGGACTGAAATAATAAATCGACCAACTGAAGTAGTTTTTTCCTCATTTTACTCTACTCTTTATACGCGCATAAATACAAATAAATAAGGGACTGAACCCCTGTTACCTTTGTGCGCCACGAAGTACGCCATCTTGGCGAAGGCGTCCCGGATGGATTGGAACTCGCCCTTGAACTTGTCCGTGACCCGTTTGACCTCTACGGCCACCTTGCATTTTGAGAAGTTGCAGATGAAGCTGGTAGTCGGCAGGGGAAGCTCCTCTTCCTGAAAGTGCAAATCTTTATATATATACATGTATTTCCGAAAATAATTTCATCAGGTTGGTAGAAAATAGGATATGGGAGATTCCTTATACACAACCAGGCATTGATCCCACCTGCTAACGTTTCGATGTCTATCAGACACCTTCTTCAGAGCTTCTGACTGGAGTACTGCTTCTCACCGCTATAAGTAGCCGATGTAGGTGGCACTTTTGCGGTGAGAACACTGTCCCAAATATGGTGTCTGATAGACACACCTGGTTGTGTATAAAGAATCTCCCATATCCTTTATATGTATACTTCTGACATTTAAGTCAATTTTCACCTAATGACAAAGTTTATAAAGTCAGGAAGCAGTTTTTATAGAATTCGAAACACAAAGGATTGTAAAAAGGGAGGGAGAGAAGCATGTTAAGTTTGCTTACAATTACCGTTCAATAAAGTCAGTACCATGTGTTATTGCCTGGGGTATATGAATTTCGTTCCTTCTTTGATCAAGCACCCCCATCTATTTAGTGTCCCCTTCAATTTTACAGACACCAAAACCTTACAAGTACGGAAATATTAAGCAATTTTCCTATATACACAAATATCAAACGCTCCAGTCCGCGTGTCTTCTTTAGGATAATGGAGAACCCGATTACAACCTTTGTATTGTTATAGAATAGTTTTACTTTTCCACAATGCTGAATAACAACACAGGATTCAGATGACATACTGTATAATCTAAGTAAGCTACGTAATGTCAACCTAATTTTTAGCTTTGTTAACGATTTTATATATAGCTTAGTCTCGTGCATTTTTTTCCATATACGCTCCATTTTTGTGCTGGTTTTTGTTTATTTCGTTTCTTCTATGTATTTTAGTCTTGCGTTTTGTGTGCGCCTCCGTATGTGTTCTGGCGTGCTTTGTGAAAGTTTGTATTGAATTTTGAATCCTGTTCCCATGACTAACCCTTTCAAGTTTGTAATAGCCTTCGGCTAGTTGGGTAGCCCTGCATGGCTGTACTTTTTACAGCCAACTAAATAAATCAAATCAACAACACAGGTGAGCCTTCAAGATAAAGCGTACCATCTTTGCCGGAGTGAGGAGATTGAAAGCCTAGCCAGGAAGCTTGTTTTTTTATAAATGACGTACAGAACATCGTAGTCTGACTTCTGTCGTGAGAGTAAAGATCGAGAAATGAAGCGAAGTCTACTACAGAAGTCTATTACTCGGAGGCTGTACGTAGTACACTTCTGACGTAGAATTCTCTTTATACCTCTTTACACTCCGAAAAAAAGCTACAGTCTACGATAGAAATCGACTACGATGTCTAGTACAACAGTTAAGGAAAAAAACACATGTGTAAACCTCGTCTAAGCTTGCGTTGTATTTCAAACAGAACCGTACCATCTTTGCCGGAGTGAGGAGGCTGTGCGTCGCCTCCATCTCCACATGTCTGATGTCGTCCGCCCGGCCAGACTTCTCCAGCTCGTCACAGATGCAGTCGTACAGCCTCGCTTTCATGAACTGTTCATCCTTCACCAGCTGCTTCTTACCCGCACGGATGTCCCTGAGAACCAGAGAGATATGTAGATTAACAAGACCTAGCAACTCCCTATTTCATAACAATCCATCCATAGTTTCTTTAGTTATATAACGCACACACAAAGGGAGGGAGAGAGAGGGAGAGAGAGAGAGAGAGGGAGAGAGAGAGAGAGAGAGAGAGGGGGAGAGAGGGGGAGAGGAAGAGAAAGAAAAAGAGAGAGGGAGAGAGAGAAAGAGAAAGAGAGAGAGAGAGAGAAAGAAAGAGAAAGAGAGTGGCTACCGAAAACATAGTCGTTTTGTTTTGTCGAAGGTAACGTATATCATCATTGATTAAAGTCAAAGAAAATGCTACATAAATATAAACATGTATTTTTTAAGAATTTCATTTCAGTATTCTTAACTTCTTTTAGTGATTTAGCTCCACCTCAAAAAGTTCCATGTGAACCTCAGAAAAACATTGCCCCTTAATTACATAGAGCCTTATGGTGATTTCACAGGAATCACCACAATTTGACTCTGAAAATGAACGAATCTCCACGTTTTACTAACCCATCCCCACCTGAAGTAATCTCACTGACTAGAACACCCCTCACCTGTTGACGCTCCTGAAAAGCGCCGCCGCCACGTCGTCCAAGAAACTTCGCGTTCGCTGCACCTCCTTCGACTCCTCGGGAATCTGCACTTCGGGAGCAATCGGTAGCGGAAGAGGGACTACCACTGGAGGCGGTTCTGCCTTCTTGAGAAAATTCACGGCAGCTAGGCGGGCCCGGATTCGGTCTATCAAACCTGTATCTGTATCACCCATACTGCACGATGTCACCCAAAGATGTGTTCTTAGGATGCAATGTGTTTCCTGTAAGAAAATAGAAACCGCAGACAAGATTATCACTTTGGAGTCATCATATCGACATGATGCATTATATAGAAGAACTTTATTGCACGACAATTGTACACGGTACAAAGTATGGCAAGAATTCGTAAACATGATACAAAGTAAAAGGATAGAATAAAACTTAACATACTATATCAATACATGTGTATATTATAGCCATTGATTGAAAAATTATCATGGGAAAGGAAAACTGCAACTATACCAATGCACTAGTCATCCCCTTCTCGTCTGTGAATGATTTTCAGATCTTTTAAAGCTTTTCAGATGTTAGAAAGCTATGTTGAGTTGGTAAAACAACAACAACAACATTCTAATGTTCCCATTCTCCTTGTACACAGGTGGAGACGCCTTCGCCCCTGGCGAAAGATTGTGGTGCTTTGGTCAATGTGGAAATCCGCCAAATACTTTTTCATCAAACGTAACCAGCAACCTTTTTCTGCTGTATTTGCTATTTAGTTTTCTCCGTCTCATAAAAGTGTGTGCAGATAGCATGCCTGGTACCGAACATTCAACACGTTTTGTCATAACTCGCCCCCCTCCCCATTAAGATTAATAATGATCCAAACATTCCACAAACACTGAGGAAACAAGAGGGCATATCTTAGGCGTATTTATTTGCTCCCAATATGTTGACACAGCTAACGTATTATCCACACAGAAGACGTGTAGGATGTTTTGATGCAAACAATTACGTTTGATCAGCATGAAAAAGTGACAAGTAGACTTTTGTTTACGTTCAAAATCAGAATTAGAACCAATCCGTGTCAGTAAAAACCACCGTATGGTGCTCACTTTTCAACGTTTTGTGCACCTTACGAACTACAAAAGGTATCACAGCAGTGCCGGATATCATATATGATTGGGAAAACAGATAGAATACAGTTTACGTTTGTAGCAGTTGCTGTATTTTTCCTACACTTATGAAATACTATATAATTTAGTAAGAAAAACTGAGCAATCATAGCTTTATCAACAAACCGACCTCTGCCACAAACCCACTTCTTACTAGTATGTTCATATACCTATTTTTATATTTACTAATCATACTAACTTACCTGTGATACAAGATGTCTGAATGTTTGGCAACCAGCGAGAGTTCTTTACGTATTCGGCATGTTTGTCGCCACAATCAAGGCGTGCAGACAACTATCTTTACTCTCGTGTGAAAGACTGTGAGGAATGGAAAAACCGGTTCAGATGGGATGTTAATGAGTGCACACTGCACATCGCTTCGGGCAATATTTCTCGTTAGTCATAGAATGGTGCTGAAAGTACGCTGTGGGGTCGTGTGGCGTGACGGCAGGGTGTTCGACTCAGAACCAAGAGGTCCCGAGTTCGAATCCCCCTGACGCCACCGATGTTGTGTCCGTGTTGTGCCACACGACTTTCCTCACTTCGCCCAGGTGTATAAAAATAAAAATGGGTATGTTGTTATCTGTACGTGGCCGTTAATATAAGTTGTAAAAACTTGAGTGCAGTGTCACGTCCTTGTCTGTCAAAAACCGATATGGAAAAAAAGTACGCTGCCACGCTGGTAAGGGTTTTAGAAGGCCATGATTTGACAGTAATGTCACCTGCGAGTCAAGAGTTATGACTTAATGCTGGTAACTTCGTCCAGCAATGACAAACCAAGACACCTCACTAGTGGTCAAACATGGCGTAATGTCGTGTACGTCTACCCGAATCGTAATATGATTCTAATTTACAGCAAACATTGATGAAGTTTGACTGTGAAGTTACTTATGGAAATATATTGATGAATAAAAAAACAAATGATATGGAAAATTCAGAAGAACCGAATCGAGTGATAAAATGAATTTCACCATTTTGCACCCATTTGCGCCATTTTTCCAATTGAGAATTCTTATGAAATTGAAGTAAAAAAACAGTACCAATTTCAGGCGACTTTCAGGCCAATTTGCGCCGGTTTACACCACATTGCGAATACCAGGTGATAGAAAATTCTAATCAGCTCTTCATCTGTCTTTCGTGCGACTAAAGTCTTAGCACACACGCATTATCTTAACGCTCATCCGGAGATGAAAGTGTATGTTATATAATCGGGTAGAAGTTATGAACATTAATGGAGCCCAGGGGAATATTGTTAATGGATAAGTCTTGTAGAACAATCAATAAATGTCTAGACATTGTCCGTGATTCATACACGATGTAATTTCTGATTCTTTTCTTCACCTTTCTATGTTACCATCCCTAATTCAGAGCAGCGCGCGAAGTCCAGTGGTTAGCGACCCTGTGTCTGGACCAGGGGGTCACTCATCCGACATGAACGCTACTGGAAAGGGTCGCAGTTCTGAGGTCGAGACGTTAAGCCGTGGTCCACTGTTCACTTGTCGAAAAAGGCTAAGGGAATTTCCCCGGTACAATGAACCTGTAAATACTGTACATGGCGTTTGTCTTCTCTGTCACCGCCAGTGGAAGATTGGTCTTCATCAGTGAGCTAAACTGGTTCGAGGACACTTTCACTTTTCAGCAGCAGGCATTCTAGACCTCCAGAATAAAAGTTAATGTGCGACTGTACTTGAAAACAAACGGTGTTGTGGGAGAAGACATCTTTTTTATTACGAAGTTTCGCTAGCCTTCTTTCTTGCTACCGGAAATAGCGCCTCATTTTGCTTGATGAAGGATAGAATTTGCATAAGTGTCTTTGATCTTGCGTTCGAAATAAAGCTTGATTCTCAAAACGCGTTGTTTTTCAACTATCCGGCGGAACTTTCTTGGAAGCAGCCTAAAGAATTAAGCCTGAGATGTTGTATAACGCATTGTCACGAAATATATTTAGAGCACAAATAAATGATTCATCGCAGATCCCAAACTAAGTGCAGTGGGCCTTTAAATCTCTTCAGAGTGCATGGGAAGAATAAAGACTAAGTCTGCCTAAATGACTCATGATAATCTGACTCATGATAAGTGCCGACCATGTCAAGTAGTTTCATCGTCATCAGATTGTTACACAGTCCTCCCATCTAAACGTTAAGGTTTTCTGTAATTCTAAAAAGGCCTAAGCTTACACTAAACATTCCGAGCGAGTTTTATCAAGGTGTGTCAAGTAGTTAAGGATTAAGGCAGCTTTAGGTTCATTGCGTTTGGAGATCAAGAAAAAAAAATCAGCCTTTAAGCAATGACGACATTTGAAGGTTTGTAGGTTGCTTTAATTATTTATCACAAGCAGAATGCTTCCTCCGATAGCTTCCTCGTTGTAAGATGTTAAAAAAGACATATTTCATATTGTCACTTTCTGGCATTGGGACGCAAAACCGTTCCCAAAAGTAGAAAAAAAGTAGGACCCAATCTTCACTGATTTATGATCCGATCATCACGGCACGTTTATGGTAAATGTAGCCGTTGAGGCTGTAGCTACGTAGGGGCAGTGGGTTGTTATCCACTGTTTCTGGGCACGGTTTTGGAAAGCAAAGCCTGGCTTTCCACCGCCTTTTACCTCCCCAACCGAAGTCAGGTACCCATTTTTATGCCTGGGTGGAGTGAGGGAAGTTGTGTAAAGTGCCTTCCAAAAGGAAACAACGTCTAGCCAGGAATAGAACTCGTGAGCTCTTGATCTCGTGTCCACTAGTCTAGCCACTCAGCTTTTCCACGCCACCTCTTTATCGGATCTATCTGTCAAAGGGCAACTCAGGATCAGAAGCAGATCAAGAATAAAACCGAAGATGGGCAGCGTTGCGTCCAAGTCCGCCTCCAGACGGAAGCATAAGGGTGCACCCCTTCCGCCTCCGCTGCCTCCTAAACCTCTGGACCCGCGTATTAAACTCGACCCCAAGGAGAAGTTCTATCTTCAGAAATCGTGGAAGACAGTAGCGAGGAATGAGGATGTTGCTGCGATGACTATGTTTATCAGGTGTGTGTCACATGTAGTCAAACCTATACTAGTGGTAACCTCTGTCTCTCTCTCTCTGTCCATATCTACAATGCGACATCCCCCAGTATAATTTACTCGTGCATATCTAAACTACCTGTTTGTGTGTACGGTCTGTATGTATGTATGTGTGTGTGCGGTGTGTGTGTGTGCGTGTGTGTGTGTGTGCGGTGTGTGTATATGCCTGTGTGTGTATCCAGGTATGACCTGCTGTTCGACCAAACTTCTTCAGAGTCATTGATGAAAAGTAGCGGATGCTACTTGAAACGTCTGGCCGTTTCCAAAAGCATATCCAGTTGCTTGATCGAGTAACTGTTATTTGGCATTGTTTAATACTTGTTGCCATGCATTGTACCGTGTACAATTGTCGTGCAATAAAGGACATTTTCATAATTGTTACCATTGCCCGCAGCCTCTTTCGGTCCAGTCCGGAGATCAAAGAGAAGTGGCCGCAGCTCCGGAAGTTGTCGGAGGATGAAATGCGGGGCAGTCCATACCTACAGAAGTTATCTGTGAGGATACTGGGAGCGATGGACCACGTCATAGGTAAGGGCTAAAATGGGGGCCGAGAACTAATATGCAAATAAGCTAGATTTCTCACGTTTTGCATTTTCGTCGTTTATTAATGATGGAATTGTGACAAAATGACGGGAATATGTTGGAAATAAGTTACAAATAAGTTACAAATGTGAATCTGAATGTAACTTTTTCAAATTCTTATCATTTGTAGTTTTTACCCATCAAATTCTACAATACGTCCCTTTAAAGTCGTGCGATGGGTTTACAAGACAGGGCCATTCTTGGGGCAGTCGTTAACCGTTAGCACCCTGAAGTAGCCATTTGGCACCCCATTCTCCATTGGTTAGAGAGTTAGGCAGCAGGGAGAAGGTTAAAGTGCCGTGCAAAATTCAGCTGATGAATGCACCAGCTTAAACTTTTGCCTCCCAGACTCCCTGGACGACCCAGACTACCTGATCCCGGCCCTGGAGAAGCTCGGACAGATGCACGCCGACATGACCAACCCCGTCATCTTACCGGAGGACCTATGGGTAAGTTAAGTTAGTATGTTATGGGTGCCCATCCCCGTTTCATAGCCCTGGGCCACCCTGTGGTGCAATCACTGCAGCAGGGGGCTAGTCCACTGGCAGTGGAGTGTGTTTAACTTCCATACTGTTTCATAAGTATGTACCATTTTCATAAAGTCTTTGGTATGACTCAATGCGACTCTTGTCCAGAGGAGTCCTACCCGGGAGTTGAACTCGGGCCTTCTGGTTCCAAGTAATCAGAACCAGATGTGGTAAGTAACAGAAGCGCAGACCACTACACGATAGGGAGTACAAATGTATAAACCACTTATATGAGAGATAAAGGGCAATCATTTTACAGTCTCCTTCCTTCCTTCCTTCCACGGTATGGTCCAACTATTCTGCTGCTAGAAGCATGGTTTACATGTAGTCAGGCCATTATCTGACGAAATGAGCTTGACCAGTTTAGGCTTCGTCTTCTATTGAACCATCCTAACATAGTCTTCATCAATTAACATATAAATTATGAGGTTTGGTTTACAACCTATTAACCCCAGAAACTCGTTTTCTCACGGACAAAAGACTGTGGGTGCTGTCAGAAACGTCTGACGGTTTCCGCATTTTATCCAGCTGCATGAGTAACAGTTACTGTAACCGTGTGAAATAATTTTCGGTTACCGTTCAAATTTTCTCTACGTCTATGATCTTCACAGAAGCTGGAGGGACCGTTCCTAATCGCTGTGGGGGAAGTCTTGGAGGACAGGTTCACACGGAAGTACAAGGACATATACCAGAAGTTCATCATTTTCGTTCTGGAAAGCATCGTCATCGGCTTCGATCCACACTGAGAATGTCTGGAACAGCGTGTAGAGAAGCACTGTCAGCTATTGTAATAGCATTGTGCTGGGTCTCATGCGAAATGCTTTGTGCTAGACTGACGAGGGACAGACTATTAGCTGAAACTATCTAATACTATACTTATCATAGAAATACCGGTAAGTAATACGACCACCACAGAGAAGTAACACGACAAAGACCAGCGTTTGTTATGGCTGTGATCAATTATTAACCATTCCACTGTATTGTACTAACATTGAATAAAATCCCCTACAAAAAGTACAAAATTCATACAACCTATCACTAACCTGTGTTCCGATACTCTTCCGGTCTCATTACCAAGACAGATTCAACGCTACAATGTACCATTATACATGCGCTAAAACACACATTTACAAATTGACCTGTGCCGTATCATTCCCTTATCCTTTAAAACATTTACAAAAGGAAACATTAAAAAAAGTGTTAATTACAAGATTCAACTTAACTTGAACCAAAAAAATGAAAAGAAGTCTCTCGATGTCTCGTTGTATACAAATATTCTGATATTGGTCTTTGGTCACTACATGGTTGGTTTTGGACCACGCTATTTGTTAAAGGGGGGTGTTCAAAACTTAACCTACTCTGTCACCCTCCAGTCTAGTAAAATATACTGTACATCGTAGACATCAGCACCAAATGTATTGGCAAATACGAGTCACATAAGTATTAGACCCTACTACTACATTAGTTTATCATTTTTCAGACTATTCCACTTCAAAAACGGGTTTCACAGCAAGGTTAATATGTACAGTTGACATTATTACAAGAATGCCCTGACCTTTAGTAGGTTGACACTCAGAAAAAGCACCAAATTCTTGTCATAATTATTTCCTGATGTTTTCTGCTCTATGTAAAAACAGTATGTTTGAGATAACACTATTTCACAATGTCGTGGTCATTGTAAGTTGAAAACTTATGTCACAGACATGTCCTTAAGTGGGTATCTCACAGCACCAATTTGCACCAATTTATCAACGAAATTGACATTTCTAAAAGATATTCAATTGAGTAAAGTTATCTTGTATCTGATTTGCAGCGACAAAACTAGTGTGACATTCCGGGCACAACCATTTTGTTTGTAGAGGTCTTGTATTTTACCCATGCATGACCACAACGGAAAATTGGCGAATTTTGTAAAGTTGGCGCAATTTGGCACAGTTCAGTGAGATACCCGACTTAGAATCACTTCCGAGAGACAGCAATTCCTGGCATTAATGAATTAAAAGTACTGTTAAACCACTGTGAGTGCATTTGGGCCCGACTCGATACACAGTATCCACATTTCACTGGTAATCTCTCCCTAACTGTACAAGTGGAATGCCCTGCCTGGCCAGTTGTGACGGCTCCCACCGTTGAGCCTGCCTGCCCTAGCCCGGGACCTCAACTCCCCCCTTCTTTACCTCTGTTGGGGTTACTGGGGAGTATTACAGACGATGATGATGAAAAGTGGTCCATTTTGAATCTCAAAGTTCCTCGCGAGGAGATGACTGGTACAGGCCGTCGAACTTGCTCATGTACTTGCGGACGTATTCTCGCGCCTTGCTCTTGACATTTTCGTTGACTTCTAGGTCTTCAACATGTCGGCAATGCTTGAGTTCCTTGTTCATGATCCCATGTGTAAGCTGAAAGGAAAGAGTTTTAACAATTAATATTGACAAAGGGCTACGAAAAGGTAATGGTTCAGTGCAACATATTTTAACAGTGAAAATAGTACGTACTCAAAATCTCCAATTACTGTAAATGCAGAAATGTTTGCGGTGGTTTTATGTTCACAGTTTTTTTCCAAAACTGTACTCTGCTGTAAGTATGTGACTGTCGCGAACATAAAGCCTCCGCGAACACTCCATTTTTGCCTTAGCACGAAATATAAACCACACAAACTTAAAATGCATTTCCAGTATCAGAAATGTACATGTATGAGGGTCTCAGTGTTTGGTGGATTCAAAGTTAAAAGTTTGTCTTTCTATGCAAAGTAACAAGTTTGATAAGCTGGCATCAAATTAGGCCTTTCCAAATTATAAATTAAAGGCCTTATTTGAAAGTTTGCAGTGATATAATTTTGCAGTGTTTAGAAAATGGAGTGTTCGTGGTGGTTGCAAATCTGCAGTTGAAACAATGGGGTAGGTGGGCAGAAGACAAAACAAGCATTTTTGCGGTGATTCTAAGTTCGCGGTTAAGAGGTCATTGCAAAACATTGAACATAAAATCAGTGCGAAACATTTACAAGGCTTGACTTTATTTCATAGCTTTGCCAGGCCTTAACATTTATAAGACCAAAAGACATATAAGTTACTAGTACATTTCCACTCTCAGGATCTAAAACTAAAATAGGTATACTAGTAGTAGTATTGGATTATACTGTTGCGGGGTTCCCTGACGCAGGGGTTGGCAGCAGTCGGCCAGTCTTCACACACCGCCTCCAAGCGGCTGTGTCCAGCGGGTCCACGTTGGTGAGGCCGCACTCTGTAATGTCCTTAGCCTTTGAAATGTTTAAGAAGAGACTGTTACCTTTCTGGCCAGATGTTTGAAGTCTTCCGTAGATGTGATGCGTCCATCCTTACAGTCCGGCTTCCGGTACGGGTTTAGTATCGACACGACAAAAGTCGCCATCTGAAATACACCAATCAACAAACCAATCAACAAACAAGAAAGTAACAAGTAAAATTGGTTTTCTGAAGAAAAGTCTGTCACTGAAAATACTAGTGGTGATATCTGTGCCTGTATCTGTATAGCTTGTATAACTGGCCTTAAGCGTAACACACTAGCTTTGCAGGCACGCTGCATGACAGCAGCTGGTTATATTACACTGAACAACTTGTCACACCTAACCTTTGTACATCTATCTGTAAGCAATGTTTAAAGCTATATGTAATGGCTGTAAACAATTCTTACACCTGCATATGAGGATACGACAACATTCTGTCATGTCCGAATGGAGAAGCTGAATTTACCAGCCTACTAGAGTTTTGACTGACAAGCATATCATAGCAAATTTATAGAACAGAAAGGAACAAATATAAGGATTTAGACATCACTTACCTTTTTCCTGAAGACATCCTTGCACTTGCGTGCCGTCTCACTGGAGGTATCAGCATCAGCCTTGGTCGGTTTCCTCTTACCCTGGTTGGGAAAAGACAAAATTAGTAATGAGATATGAAAACCAGAAGTCCTACTGCAGTATCTGTATCTATTAGCCGGTATAACTATCAGTGGACTAGCCCCCTGCTGTAGTGCTTGAAAGTTGTGTGGCTCAATGGCTATTATAAACGAAGATGCGGGAAGGACTTTAACTTTAAGACTGAGAGAATAATACAATGCTGAACTTTCTTCCAACACAACATAAATTTTTGACGACCATTGTCGCCTTCTTCAGGATCAATAATGACCAATCACTGCCAATCCGTGAATACCTTAGTGATGGAAGAAAGTTTAGCATTGTATTATGATCACTACCAACACAGATGAGCTTTCATTATAAGACTGAGAGAAGTTGTTACCTTGTGATGATCGTCGTGTGTCGGTGTTCCCAGGTCCATGTCTGCCTCGTCCCCTCCCAACTCTGGCTCGTTACCGATACCATCCCACGACGGCGGGTCCCACTGGGTTTGTCTGGGGGAATAACAACAACAGGAAATTGTTTTTTGCACTGTAAATGCGAGCTTTTGTGTGGTGAATTAGATTTGATCATTTTAAAAAGTATCATGCCAGGCATACCTACATATATACAGGGTTCTCAACAGAATTTTTTCACAGTAAAGGGGTTAGGTACAGAAGGCCAAATTTGTGTGGCACAAGTCGCACATGGTGTGTGGAAGACATGGGTCTGAGGTCTGGATTCTTAATCCTTAACACAATTTCCTACATTTTGAGGGACAAACTTTGTGAAGTTAATTCTTCCATTTATTACAGCCAAATCTATTTTACGTTGTGAAGATCCATTGATCCATTCATGCATCCCTCCCACTCCATCCATCCATGATTTATCCTTCCTTCCCTCCATCCCCCACCTACTGTGTGACAGCATGGTAGTAGTAGACTTTACATACCGTGTAACAGCATGGTAGTAGTAGACTTTACATACCGTGTAACAGCATGGTAGTAGTAGACTTTACATACCGTGTAACAGCATGGTAGTAGTAGACTTTACATACCGTGTAACAGCATGGTAGTAGTAGACTTTACATACCGTGTAACAGCATGGTAGTAGTAGACTTTACATACCGTGTAACAGCGTGGTAGTAGTAGACCTTACGTACCTTGTAACAGCGTGGTAGTAGTAGACCTTACGTACCTTGTGACTGCGTGGTAGTAGTAGACCTTACGTACCTTGTAACAGCGTGGTAGTAGTAGACCTTACGTACCTTGTAACAGCGTGGTAGTAGTAGACCTTACGTACCTTGTAACAGCGTGGTAGTAGTAGACCTTACGTACCTTGTGACTGCGTGGTAGTAGTAGACCTTACGTACCGTGTAACAGCGTGGTAGTAGTAGACCTTGCCCTCCTGATCCCTGGCTGCCCTCCAGTTGGGCGGGAGCCTCAGCATGCGGGGTTTGGGGGGAGAAGGAATGTCTGGAGGCTGCATCACCATTGGCTGGGGCGTCACCATCACTGCCTGCTGTAAGGAGGATTCAACAAAACATCAGAACTAAATTACGGTCACTTCCAGGGATGTCCCTATTGCTCAACTGGTACCAACCTCACAGTTAAGCTCCTTTTTCCAATTAGTTGGTAACTTAGAGAACCTGGTTAGGGCTGGACCCATCTTTCAGAAAGGACGTAAAAAGGGGTACAGTGTTCAAGGAGGTGAATCAATCACGTTAACGGGAAAGGGCTAACAACCTCTTCAGGTAGAAATATACCCTACTACTGAAACAGCAAGGAAACTTGCTGACCTATGACTGTATGACTATTCCTACAAAGGTCTGAACAAACCAAGGAATGAACAAACAAACCTGTTGTATGGGCTGCATGACCTGAGTATGGACCAGTCCAGACTGGGAGTAGGTGACGTTAGGCTGGATCATCACACCCTGAGGCTGGGGGTAGAACTGGCTGTCTCCGGGACCGGGCTGGATGTACTGAACCTGTGATAAGGGAAAATCAATCAATTAATCAAACTTTTTTAGTCAACACTTCAATGAATAGTTTCAACAGGTTGGTTAATCTCTGGATACCATGTTCTTTTTCATCCCCAGACAATGGAGGTGGGTAGCGTGGGACGGGAGCATAGGATTTTTGAATTCAGTTCTTCCAACAGAGATCAGGATTCAAACAATGTAAATCTAAGGCCGTGATATGTACTACCATGTATTGATGATATTAAGCGTTTTATTCAAGCCAACGTTTCAGTGACCGTTGCAAGTACATGACCAGTACGGGTTAGACTATATATCAATGGCCAGGTGGTCTTTGTGCAGAGGTAGCCAATTGTACAGGTTTAACTTGAGGGAACGTGAAGTCTGAGACATGAAGAAAGTCTGACCTGTGGTGGTTGAGGTAGGACTGCTCGAGGCGGTGGTTGTGGTTGCACGTAGGTGGGTTGCACTGTGTACGTCATTGGCTGGGAAAAAGGAAAAAGCACATCATTCCTACAGCTGTAAAACACACAAGTCTGAGAAGAAAGCCTGTGCCTTGCACAGTGTCATTGAATGAATATACTGGTAGTCAGGTAACTTTTCCTTCCATGCAGAATTCTTACTTTACGATGCCTGACAACTAAGAAAATAAAGTGGTCTGGACTTCGGAATCTGTATCTGTACAGCTGGTATAACTGCCTTTTGACATACACACCAGTTTCGCAGGCACACAGCGTGGCAGCAGCTGGTTAAATTACACTAAAAAAACTATCACATTATTATTATTGGGTAGGCCGAATACTCTCTCTTCGCAGCCAGGGGCTGAATTGCGAGGAGCGCACAATTGGAGGGGCTAGATTGCAAGGGTATAATTCTAACTGCAAGCGTTCTTCAAAGCTATCTAGTAACAATGCCCCTATTGTTCTTGGTGGTAACAAATTCCACTCTACGACAGTTCTAGGAAAATACGAATTTTCGAACACATCAATCCTAAGTTGGTTTTCTTAAAGACATGACCACTTCTTTTTTGAGCTGAGACATGATAGTATGTACAATATATCCAATGTTGTCAGAAGCATTTACTATCTGCACTTCACATCAAAACCCACCTGCTGGTACACAATGTTCTGCTGCTGCTGTGGAGGAGGTATCTGGTGTGGTGGAACGATCGGCGGCTGTGGAATGTCGAAAGGAGGCGGCGGATGTTGTTGATTCACTACGTAGCTCACTGGCTGGCCCTGCTCCCATTGCTGCTGCTGCTGTTGTTGTTGTTGTTGTACTGGTGCAGCTGGCAGTGGTTGGGGTGCTACTGGGAGTTGCTGTTGCGGGGCCTGAAAAGGAACACCAAGAAGAAGAGTTAGAACCAGATATTGTTGACCACATAGATTCGAGGTTGTTGTTGTACTGGTGTAGCTGGCAGTGGTTGGGGTGCTACTGGGAGTTGCTGTTGTGGGGCCTGAAAAGGAACATCAAGATGAAGAGTTAGAACCAGATATTGTTGACCACATAGATTTGAGGTTGTGGTTGTACTGGTGTAGCTGGCAGTGGCTGGGGTGCTACTGGCCGGGATTTGCTGTTACAGGGCATAACAAATGAATACCAAGAAAAATGTGTCAAAGAGCAGTTGTACATCATCGAGGTTGGCATGAGTTCTACATTTGAAGTTGTGGTTGTACTGGTGCCGCTGGCAGTGGTGCTACTGGGATTTGCTGTTGCGGGACCTAACAAATTAATATCAGGGAAAAGGCTTAGAATCTTATCTTTCGTGAGAAGGAAAGCTGATCTGAATAAGTAGACAACATCTAAGATCTTGTGCAGTTGATCCAACTCAAATAACGATCAGTCAACATGTGAATTACCTATTACATGCCCCTAGTATATGTCTGAAGTTATAATGATGGAATAATAACATCACAACAAAAATCTTAAATTAGTAAAAAGCCTTACAGTGCAACAATGATGAACCATATTTTTGAGAGGTATAAGGTACATCACTAGTCCTGAACTTTACATATCATTTTGAAGAACAGATCTGATTGGCCAGCTGGCAGCCAATCAGAGCCCTTTACCTGTGGTGGTTGCTGCATGTGGCTGACCTGAGGAGAGGGCACGGACTGTACCACTACTGCCGGGGGTGGCTGGCTGCTCGCAACTGCTGGATGGACTGGCACATTAGACTGAAAACAGAGTAAAAAACATTTGTTTATAGTTGCACTGTAACTTGGCACTTCAAGGTCCAGCATATTTGTTTCTTAGTTCAACAAAGACTTTGACGGAATGGCTTTCTTTCTCCATTAAATGGACAGAAAAGAAAGACCAATTGCAACTGAAGGATGTTTCCTTAGATGTGGATGCATAACCTGAAGATGAAATGATGGCCAAAGATATTCCACATTTTGGCAATAGACTATTCTGCTGGAAAGCAATCAAAGGAGTGAACAGAGCACGAATTGGATGGTTACGATTAGTTATGCGTACCTAAACCCCGGACCTGATCCGGACTGGACCTAACGTTTAGGTTCAAGTCCAAAAAAACCTAAACGTCTGGAAACAAGTCCGAACTTGAAACAAAAAATCCCTTGCTTATGTTTAGTTATACTCCCTTTTTGTCTTAAGCCATCATAAACCTTCCTTAGATCATGAAATTTGCACTGAAAAAAAAATTAAAATATTGCTGTTTTTGTGTTTTATAACTGAACTTTTGTGTTTACTACTGACTGTATATAATTTCGCAAACATAGTTTTCAAATTGCATGTAAGATATATGCCAATTTTTGTGACAGGAAAAATTTAGCACACATATGCCATGGGTTCAGGTCCGGAGTTATAAGTCCGGACCTGAACCCGAACCTCTGGATCTGAATCCGGACCTGAACCTGAACACGGGTTTAGGTACACACCACTAGATACGAAGCTAGGATGGCACCTTACCTGTAGTACTGGTATAGGCTGTGGAGTGGTGGGAAGAGAGGAGGTGGGGGTGCCTGGGTCTTCAAGCCCCGACAGGTGGGACACATTCAGGCTATTGTCTAACAGACTCCCACGCATTTGGTCCATAGGGTCTCCACCTATACTGTCATCCAGGAAGTCCTAACAAAAGATGAAGAACAGTTTTAGCCTACTATGTCAGGCAATAAAATGCAGTTCCATGTATATATCTCTAGGAATTGCTGACAACTCAAGAGGAAGATTGACTTAAGGGCATTAAAGCCACATTGCAGTATCATAACATAAGTCGTAGTTCTTCCTTTACACAGACATATTCAATCTGAAATAATGTCATAACACAGCATTTGCAAAGAAAGGAAGACTGCAACAACAGTAGCAAGCTTCTTGGCCAAGTTATGAGCACTCATAATGATGAAGATGATATGTGTCTATGAAGTAGACCTTACGAAAGTCGCTGTGCTTTTGTTGTGTCAATAAAGATCTATATCTATATATAAACTGTATCAATCACAATTAATTCCATACATAGCTATCAAGAGGGAACAACAGTGAGACTTAGACGAGAGTTTAAACTACCAAACTTATTTGTAATTGTAATTTTTCTCTGTTCACAAAACAAGTTCAAACAACAGCTAATATACTTGACTTCAGAATTATAATGAAAGCTCATCTGTGTTGGTAGTAATCATAATACAATGCTAAACTTTCTTCCAACACTAAGGTATTCACGGATCGCATTTTCGACGACCACTGTCGCCTTCTTCAGGATCAATAATGACCAATCACTGCCGAACGTAAACTCGCGAGAGTTACGGACACGTGACTCTATAGACACGTGTCACTGCGGATACGTGACGTCAGCAATTGGTCAAAAGTTTAACTTCCTGGCACGTTTGACCAATTGCTGACATCACGTATCCGCAGTGACACGTGTCTAGAGAGTCACGTGTCCGTAACTCTCACGAGTTTACGTTCGGCAGTGATTGGTCATTATTGATCCTGAAGAAGGCGACAGTGGTCGTCGAAAATTTGATCCGTGAATACCTTAGTGTTGGAAGAAAGTTTAGCATTGTATTTTGACTTCAGAATCTTTCATGATTATTTTTACACAATGTTTGAAATTCCAGTAAAAATCACCTGAGGTGGGTACTGTTGCAGGTTTTCGACAGGTTGTCCCGGGACGATGTGACTGGTGTCCATGGAGACGTCCGGCCCGTGCTGCGGTCCTCCCGGGTACAGGGGCGCCCCCTCCTGATCATAAGAATACTTCAGGATAGAACAGACCACGGAGCCAACGTCAGAACAAACCAAACCAAACAAGAAAACAGGCTCCCACCTTCCGGAGGTAACGTAGGAACGGTAGAATCATGCAAAGTGTAACAAGTGGGAAAGAAAATTCGAAGAAAAGTATGAAATGCAGATCATGTCCTAATATCAGCAAAATATCACCAAAGACATAACTTATCAATTACATGTAAACACATGCAAAAAATGAAACCAACAAAAAAGGAAAGTTTCAGCATGATCTTTGTCTTTGACTTAAAACATTAATGGAATGGTGAAGAAAAAATCATTACATGGGATTTACCCCTACAGTTAATCTCTACCCTGAAAGTACAACGAAAGGTTTCATAGTTTATTGCTTGGCATAAAAAGTTTGACAGAAAAAAAGGGAATTAAAATCAAGTTTATAGCAAGAAAATAAGGAGGAAGACTTTATAGAATGATGTAAAAAAAACAAGAACTATAACTTTCACAGCAATTTCTAGCTAGGAAATAAGTAAGTTGTCTTTACAGTCTGTACCTGTTGAAAAGCCTGAGCCATGTTAGGGTCGAACGTGCCCAGGGCCTGCAGTGCCTGGAGCTGGTGCATGTACAACTCCTGCTGCTCACGCTGTTTAGTCTCCTCTTCTTCAGCAACCTGCAGTAAGGAAACATTGTGTGTGGGTTAACTTATCCTTGTCTAACATGAGGTCAGGACCCAATTTCTTTCCCGTTGAAATATAGAAGTCCTCACCAAATATTTTGACTATGCTTTGTGAACTTCAAAGCCAAAGACGCACAAAGTATGTTGTCATTCTCACAGATTTGAGTCACTGTAAAAGGTGAATTGTTCAGGAAAATAGAGTGTTTTTAAGTTCTCGGTTACAACTGGAGGGTTTATGGTAAAAGAGGAAATATTGGTCGATGGTTTTAGTTATACGAATTGGACAGAAACACAGCAACCTACAATGATGTAAGTTTTTTTTTTTACTTCGCTTTTTGACAGACAAGGACGACGTGGCACTGAACTCAAGTTTTTATAACTAATATATTAACAGTGCCATGTACAGATAACAACATACTCATTTTAATTTGTATACTCCTGGGCGGAGTGAGGAAAGTCATGTAAAGTGCCTTTCCCAAGGGCCTAACATCGGTGGCGTCAGGGAGATTCGAACTCGGGATCCCTTGGTTCTGAGTCAAACACCCTGCCGTTACGCCACACAACCCCACATGGTTGTAAATTTGTAACAGAGCACTTATTTTCTGTCCATACCTTCTTCTCAAACAGCCTTCTCCTCTCTTCCTTGCTGAGTTTGATGAGTGGACTCCTTGGTCTGTCCAGCGGTTTCTTCCGTAGCTCCTTCCAACGTGCCTTAATCGGCGTAGAGTGACTGTCCGGTTCTTCAAGAGGCCTCTTCTTAGCAGACATGCGCCAAGGATGCTCCTCTCTTCTCTCCTCCTCTTTGAAATCTCTTCTTCTGTCTCTCTCTCTGTCTCTCTCCCTGTCCCTTCTTTCCCTCTCTCTCTCAGGGTCTGGCTCGGATTCCATGTCTGAGTCCCTCTTTTCTTTCTCTTTCTTGGGGATTCGGTATATTTCCTGGAGAAACATGAAAATGGTATTTCCTATCTATCTATTTCTGTCATGGTAGCCTAACTCCTAGTGGTCACTGGTTAACAAATAATGTGCAGTACATATATACAGGGGAAGGGCTAGCAACCCTTCCCTGTAAGAATATACCCCAAAGAGACAAATTTAACCTACAATGAAATGATAATAACATGTTATCCCATTATCAGCCCTTCAAGGTAGCAAACTACTAAGGTGTTACGTTACAAAAGGAGACTCATAGAGCACAAGTACACAATGAACACGATGTAGTGGAGAGAATTGAAGAAAGACTGATTGAAGTTGGTGTGTTCAGGCCACTGCAGCAGCAGTACACAGTGGACTACCACAGTTACCACTTCTCATAGAACTAGCCAACATCTCCCATATTTCCCCAGCCTGACCTTGAGTGTGCTCCATGACTCCAGCAGCTGTGCGGCCATCTCCGCGATCCCGCCGGGCCGCTCCGGCTCCTGGCTCTGCTCGCTCTCCAGGTCAGAACTCTCCTCCTCGTCATCACCAGTCCCAGCAGGCTTTGCACTGCTGCTGCCCGACTCCGCTGAGGGTCAAAGGTCAAGAAACATGAGGTCCAAGGTCATCAGGTATAGCAAAAAAATGTTGGTTATTGCATATGCTTTCTTACCCATTACTGAAACTTCTGCTGCTGCCCGACTCCGCTGGGGGGTCAAAGGTCGAGAAACATGAGGTCCAAGGTCATCAGGTAAAGTGAAAAATGTTGGTCCCTGCATATGCTTTCTATTACTAAAACTCTGTTTTGTTTAACGCTTAGCACACTGAAGTAGCCGTTTGGCACCCAATTCCCTAATGGTTACAGAGTTAGGCAGCAGGGAGAAGGATAAAACATTGAAAACTCTTGTCTTTGCACATTCAAAATTCATGTACGTTATGAAACAGAACTGGACATACCACCTAAATACGCAGGTTGCAGCAGGCGAAACTGGAGTAGCGTGAGCATTTCTGATGTACCTGGACCAAACCTACACCAGTTTTGTACTCTGTACACAGATTTTTGTTTGTTTTACTTGTTTTTTGTATTGAAATTTGCCAAGAGAAGATAAGTAGAAAAAAATGATTTTGAGCCCTATACTGTATACATATAAAATCTTACCTTCTCTTGTATCATTGGAGTCCTCCTCCCCAGCCCCAGCCTCCTTGGCTCCCTTCTTGGCATCACTGCTGGTGTCTGCAACCTCCTTTCTTGTCTCATTCATGCTGTCAATCTTCTCCTCCTCTCCCTGCTTCTTTTCTTCTGTCTCTTCAGGCTGGGTGGAACAGGTGACATCGTTCCTGTCCTTGTCTTCCGAGGTCTTGACGGTTTCCATGTCTTCGAGGAGTTGTACTCTGCGTCGCTTTGCTGGCGTTCGCTCGTTGTCGCTCTCAGAGTTCTTCTCACTTTCTGACTTTAGCTTTAGCAAATAACAAGAAAATAGCATGAGTTTATTGTCATTGAATTTAACTGTTGAAAACTTTTTAGGTCCAAACAATGCAATTTGCTGCGTTCACATGAGTTTAAGTCCTAAAAACTTGTTTTCAATGTAATTCATTGGATGGTAGATACATGGTCACCAACACTATTTGGAAGACAGTATTTCTCAGCAAGACTTTATCCAAAGAAAACGGACCAAAATTAAAAATCATTTTTATACTACCTACATATAAAAAGTCTTATCTGATGGTACTGGGATATTTGCATAGTCTTGGTCTATCAAATATCTTTAGGATTTAAAATCATAATTTCCGCAGGTTGGGGACTGACTGAATAATAAAGCTTTTTATTCACAACAAAGGAGTAAGAACTTTGTTGTTTGGACATAGTTGTGCTGTTCCTACCTCTGAGGGACTATTTCTGTACGTCAGGCTGAGCGTTAAGGGCGTGGCCGACCGTGACAACGGCTCCCCGCTGGAGGATTCTGTGTCTGCGTCTGCCGGCTGCTGATTGGCCAGCTGCTTGGCCCAGCGCTCCACCACGGCCATGACCTTTGACTCGTCGAGTATGGTGCGGTTGGTGATGGGCAGGTGGCTGAGGCAGCGCAGGACCTGAGAGTGGTGGAAGAAAAATCTTATGTTACAGACAGAGTATCTTACTGGCTTCCACCTGAAAAAGAAACATTTGCCATAAAAATGTGACCACAAACAAAACAAGTTTGTAGACAGAAACCTCTAGCTTGGGGGTACCAGTTCTGAAAATGTAAGTACCTATACAACTTGCATAGTATGACTAGAACTTTGACATAAAATCCCTAGCCTGTGTTACCCTATCTTCTGCTGTCAGGGTCTGATTGGGCCTCCTCTCCTTCTAGGGGCCAGACCAGTGGAAGGACTTCTAGCAGGAGGATTTACTCTGGCTAACAAAACCCCTTGGTTAGACCATAATCTCAAACTATGAAGCAATTGAACGTAAGTAAGCCATATCAGGAGTCCCTGATTCCCCAAGCTAAGAGGATATCCCTCGCTTACAGCCTTCGCCAATTCCCTTAGCTTATAACCATTGGCAAACCAGTGATGTTTGTTGTATTTGCCATAAAGAGTCAAGAAGTCGATCAGTCTAAGGGCTGCTAGGACCACAATTTAATCAGGCTAGCTGTATGGTACCTTGACTTGCAGGTCCCGCGGTGCGGATCCGTCTGTCATGTCCACCATCCAGCTCCAGATGAGGGACAGCCCGTGGTACCGCAGGAACGCCTTCAGGCACGACTGGTTCTTGGTCGCCTGGAAGAGAATTGATGAAATTAAATGAAAGACCTTTATAGTACTTTTATGCTCTTAGAAGCTAAGTACAGGTCAAGGTGATAAAGCAGTTGTAAGTACAATTAGTGATGTAAGAATGTGGTATCTTTCTAGTACAAAGACTAATGTATACTCAGTATGTACAGGTTCAACTTCCTCGCTTCGAAACCAGCTGTAAATGTCAGGACATTATGACCTTAAAATACAGGTTTTTTCTAATTGCATAAGGAATATGAATTGTTTTTTAGCACTTAGGCTTTTAATGGCTATCCGACTCTACAGTCCCAAACACAATAGCACTGATGTCCAAAACGAGTAGAAATCAAAACTTGTGGTCCAGATGCAAGACTTGTTCTTTAAGTTCTAAGTCTTAGTTCTGTAGTCCTAAGAAAATTAGCTTTAACAGCTTTAAATCTAAAATGTAAACTGCCAGACTACAGTCCCCAACATAACAGCAGAAACTCATATAGCCTTGTATTCCATATTTAGGAATGACAAGGCCATAGCGATTGCTTACACAGCATCTTGTAAGTTCTCTAAGTTCTTAGTCTTATTTCTTCAGTCAAAAGAAAATCTGAGTCTCACCAGGAGAATCTTGAGAAGTGTGAACCTCTGCTGGGCTGTCTCGGACCGTACCATTAGCCTGGAGAGGTAGAGAACCTGCTCGTCATGGTTCAGTCCCTCCTCACACTCTTCAGCCATCTGGTCGATCTCCTCGTCCAACTGGGGAAGAAAGGAGAAGGAATAAAAAATTAATTAAGGCATCGATGAAACAAAGATCAGGACCACAGCATGTCCAGAACACAAGATATCAAAACCGAAAGTTCCGCTGCAGTACTGTAGAAAGCTGCTAAGAGACCCATTATCAAAATTTACCTTTGTTTTACTGACAAGGGGAACGGATGAATTAAAACTAGTGGACAACGAAGGAATGAGTGAATGAATAGGTGAATGAGTCAACAAATAAAAGGGTGAATGAATGAGTGAACAAATGAAGAATAAGAGCGAGGTTTGACTTCTAACCCAATGTGTCACATCATTCAAATCTGTGTTATCATAGACCAAAATAAGTTGGACTGTCTTCTGCAATATAAACACTTCTACACTTGTGATGATAATGAAAAATGTTTGAGTTTCTTACCAAGTTGTCTTCCACTTTCTTCTTGGTCCTCTGTCTGACAGGTGTGGTCTTGTTGCCGCCCAGGTAACCTCTGCAGTTGGCTGCTCCACAGTAGCACTTCTGGGCCTCCTTACTGTTCATGTATAGAAACAGAAAATATCAAAAGAGAGCAAACGTAGAATTTAGACATTTCTAACTTCTAACATAATTCTGCCCAGGATACATATATCAGCAACTCTAAAAAAATGCACCGAAAGAGATCTCCCAACAACATCCCCCAGTATAATGCACTCCTGTATATCTAAAGTGTGCATATCTAGGGGTGCTTCAAGAGATATATCTCTCAAACACACTTGTACCGTTAAATGTTAATGGAGGGTACAGTGCAAAAGATTTATAAACAATATCATATAGCCATACCATCTTCATGAAATTTTAAAATAGCATTTAAAAAAAAGATTAAAAAGGTGACAAAAACAAGAGGCAACTTGAAAACAGTTCTGTCATGAGTTGCTGCATACAATACAACGACTAGTTTGCCTGTCCCTTTCTGTAAAGTTTTGAGGACCTTACCCATATCTCTGGAACTTGTAGTCGAAGGTCAGCTCCTCTCCATCATAAATAGGTCTCCTGGTGAAGAAGCCAACCCTCAAGATTCCATTCACTGTCCACTGTGGAAAACACACGTACAGATATTACAAACAAATTCTGTTAACTTAAGTAGAATCCAAACTTCCTTCTGGATTATCCTAGGACTGTAAGCAAGACATTATCAGGAATTCAAGTCGTGCCCTTCCTAGGCATTTGCCTGTTTAACTCTTAGTATTAGTGAGTCATCCTACAAAGAACCATACAGGATGGCAGAAGGGTGGGTTTCTGTATACCATAGCAAACATGGCCTAAAGGTAGTGGATGCTACCTGAAACGTCTGATCGTTTCTAAAATCTTTCCAGTTGCTTGAGAAACTGTTACCTTGCGTATCTTATTACCTGGGTATCTAACCTTCATGGACATATGGCCCATAGTATGGTTTTGAAATGTTGACAGATGCCACATTAGTTGCTGCAGATGCTAGGGTCTTAGGTAAGGTTTCAGTAAGAGTATTTCTATAATAGACATATAGTCCATGTTACCTTCTGTGTTTCACAGTTGGGATCACAGCTGTGGTTGATGAACCTTGACACGTTGCCTTTCTTAGTCGCATCAATGATCTGGAAAATGGAGAAAGATATCACATTTTCATAAAATATCACATTTTAATATAATGTCAAACTTAGCATGGTTTATTTTCGAATTGTGTGAGATTTAATCCACAGCAACCATAGTTTGGTTATTTTTACCACCTTTACTGTGACTAGGCCCTTACGCTACTTTCCAACCAGCATAAGCCTTAGGGTTTGTTTTTTTCTGTGACCCTTCATAAACATTTCGAAAAATTAACATATGGGAATAATGCTGAAACAGAGGTAAGAATTTACTTCACAAAACATGTCCCTCAAAATTCAGGAAATTTTTCAGGGGGTTATTAATTTCAAATATTTCTGGGGAGGATCCCAGACCCCCTACTGTGGTCATGTCTTAGGCACTTCATGAACAGCTTGCACCAGGCAAAGGCCTTCTGTACCTGAGCCCTACGCTGTGAAAACTTCTGGTAAGAACTGTTTACCTCATCGTTCTTGAGTGCCATGAAGTAGAAGTGATGTTGTTTCTCCCTGTTGTACTCCTTGGTGCGCTGTTTGAACTCACTGAAGTTCAGAACCTCCCCAACATACTCCATCACAAACTGGTTCCTACAGCAACAATGGGACAACACAATACTTAGACTACAACTTACAAGTGTCGTTGATCTCATTTGAAAACTTCATGATATCAAGTGATATTTCATACGACAAAATAAAAATTTAAAAGTTCCAAAAAGAAAAGTAACCATCAACATGTCCCCAACAATGTTAAAAGATTTTGAAAATTCCTGAAAGACCTGAGCACCAAAAATGACTATTTCCTGACAATCATTCCTTCTAAAAGTGTTATAGAACAATTCAAAAGAGGATGGAGTCACAGAAAGTCTTGAAAAGTAGTTGGATATTTCTTCTATATTGTTAATAATGTACCAACACATGTGAAGTTTCATGCTAATGTTCAAGAGAGAATGTTTTAAATGTTTCTCAGACCTTATCCATTTTTCTATACTGTATCTATACAGTAAACGATCTTAAGATAAACTTACGATATCATGTCCTCGGCAGCCCTGAGTCCCCAGCCCTTGTCCCCACAGTTGAAGGGTTCCACTCTGGAGCACTCCTTCCTCTGGAACCGCTTGTTGGTACAGTATTCTCCACACAGACATCTGGGACCACTGAAACAAACAAATGTACACACGTCTCAGTAAGGTCTAACAGTTTTGATTACCAATTTTTTACATATGCCTGTAAAGGCGGATGTGTTACACCAAAGGGTGGTTATGCCGGCTGGATAGATACAGCTATATAGTAGATGCAGATACAGGCTGTTTTTATAGAGAGGATGCAAAGCTTCAGGTCTTGTATATGAGAGCCATACTTTAAGCATGTTAAAGAACCTACTACATTTGTCAACAAAAGTAGATATTCATCCCAGTGTGAGGGGATCAAACCTTACAGTCCAGCCTTACAAAATTAGCTTTTACTTACTGTAACTGTAAGCATTAAGAGTCATGTCTGTAGTCTTCGTTAAGACCATTTTCTTCACTGCAGACATGCTTGACAGTACCTGTAGTTTACTCAGTAATGATATTCTATTTATACAGTAACTGTTGATTTTCTTTGTACAGTATGATTCCTTTTGTACTGACCATTCTATCATGAGCAGTCTGTTGAGACAGTCCTCCCCACATGCAGGCATCCCAGCATCCCTCTCCTCCTCTGTTGTCACACAGTCACACAGCATCCGCCGGATGTCCTTCCTCATCTTAGACTTCTTCCTGTGGGACAGAAAAAAAAGAATGTTTCAAACTCCATGGGTGCCTTGTGGTAGCCTGCGTGTCATCCTAGTTAGTTTGCTGGGTTACTCAGGGGCTCTCATACTCTCCTCGTATTTGTTAGCGGAGAGTATGGGAGCCTCAGTTGACTAATAGGCATGACACTCAGATTATAGCCTTGTGGTACAATGGTAACTTTGAGTTTTTCAGGTATATAGCTTTCTGGACAAACATGCTTTTCTACAATATTGAATAGATTATGTTAGTAAATATCTGCTTTTTCACAATCTGATAGACAATGTCGAAGAAAGTTCAAATTTAATGTTGAAGAAACTTCAAGATTTTCCAAACAACTATTCAGAAATCAAAGAATTCTATCTTGTTTTTTCAGAAATACTTCTTGATATTTGTACTTAATTAATATCTAGATTCATTATATAACTTCAGCATTTTCCAACTCACCTTTCACTGAGGTACAGATTCTCTGTGATTTCTTCAAAGAATGGAGGGCGGAGGTTTTCTTCCGGTTTCTTCTCTTTCTCTAGAGCAGCCTTCTCAGCCGACGCCTCACTCAAGACGTCTTCAGTAGTCTCGGAAGACGCTTCTTGAGGAAGTTCGATACTGACTCTTCTCTGAGGCTTTTCTGTGCCATCTTTACTTAAGGACGGTGAACTGCTTAAGTCTGTGGAGTCTTGGGATCGAAGACGTGCACTTCTCCTTATAGGGGTCAACTCCAAGTCTTGACTGTTTTGTTCAGAAAACTGTGTGGCTTCTTGCACATTACTGCTGTCTCGAGCATCAAGGTTTTTGACCTCGTCTTCTTTCCAGACGTTCTGTTCTGTCCTCTGTGTACTTTCCACATAGTTAGAAACATACAAGTCCTTAGAGGCTGAGGAATCACATGGCGCCGCACTGTCAGATATACTAGTGGTTCCACAAGGCAGCATACTCGGGCCGGAGAAGTCTGCGTACAAGCCGCAGTCTTCGTATTCGTCCCAAGTGTTGGACATGTCACACGGTATGACCCCGGGTCGTATCGCCTCCTGACGGACGGTATGAGAGTGATACGAGGCATCGTCCTGTTGCGGGTGCGAGGATGTTGATGTAGCTGCCATGATGGAAACTCTTTCGTCGCTCCTTCCGTGGACGGTGCTCAAGAAGCGACTTCTCTCCTCGTTAATTGAATGTCCGGTAACGAGCGGTTCAGCGAGAGATTCAAACTCCTCAAACTCATCTCGGAGAGGCGTGCTTCCTCCATCGTTTTCCTCTCTGTGTAGTGTTTGCAAAACACATGGGTCCTGCGTCCTGTTTTCAAAATGACTAGCAGTTTCAGATATATCCATTCCCATTTGTTCGTTCACCCCTACTTTTTCCCTGGTGTCCGAATCCCAGCGTGTCCCTTTCTTGAGCCTTCGACCAGTCCCCGACACCACAGGTATTGCCATTTCCTCCGGTCTTTCCACAACATCCCCTCTGATTGGTAACGGTTCAGTCCTCTCGATGTCACATGACTTTCCTTCAGCCAATGGCCACACACCTTCTTCTTCCATTGGAGGTTTACATTCTGATGTTGTCTCACCAAATCGTGACACATCTTTATCAGGTCTTGTGTCCTCTTCATGGAATACTGTATTAATCTCAATATCAGAAGCTAAGGAACATTCCACGTTGTCTTGAACTGTTGAAGAAGATACTGTCTTACTGTGATCTTTTTCCTCAGAGATGCTTTCTTCGACTGTTGGACTTGTAGCACGGCTACTGTCATCTTCCTCTTGCGAACTGTAGTTAACAAGGGAAGGAAATACTACTTTCTCCTTCAAGTCGTTATGCTGTGTACTGCACTTTTCAGAGTCCAACACTGGGGTTTCTAGCACTGTGTGTTTATTCTCAGAGACAAAGTTCTCTTCTGCTTTCAGGTTTGAACTGAATCTGGCTTGGCCGTGCTTTGCGGAAAAGATTTCCAAGGCTGGCTGAGAAGGTAGCTTGACGGCTAGGCTTTCTTCTTTAGGTTCCTTTCTGCTTGTGGCGAATGTTGGTTCGTCAGAAAGGCATGTTAGTGGGATTTCTATGGGTTCTTGTAGCAAGGATGATGACACAAGTGTTTCTCCACGTATAGCTTCAGTCAGTACTGGCCTTATGTTGGTCTCCTTTTTAATGTCTTGTTCCCCTTTTGGAGGGACTGGCCAAAGTTTTGAACTGATCACCTCAGGTTTATCTACAGCAAAGCTTGAATCTTCGTTCATCTTGGTCTCATATGAGTTTAAAGGCTCGCGTTTGACAGGGAGATGATTTACATTGCTTTGTTCTTCTTGTTTAGTTCCTCCATGAGGCTTGCTTTCTGAGAAAGACCTACGTTTCTCTGATGTACTCTCACGCCTTCTTGTGGTCTCAGACTCTCTTTTGATCTCGGTCGAGTCTGACTTAGTTTTCGATTTTTCCCTACTCCGCGAATGGTCGTGGTGAGGGCTAGTCCTACTACTGCAACTTTCACTCCTACTTCGAGTCCTGGAGCGTTCGCGACTTTCGTCTTTCGAGGAGCTACCTTTTCTACTCCCCGACCTCCTTTCTCTATCGCGTTTCTTATCCTTCGGTTCTCTCGAGCTTGACGGACTTTCGTGCTTCTTTTCTTTCTGTTCTTTCGTGCTTGGCGGACTTGAGGTCGGTTGCTTAGTAACCACCACGGTTACAACCGAGCGCAATCTCTTCCTGGTGTCTGCGTCGGAATCTGAATCGTCCTCGCTGTCCGAACTGGAGCTTTCCGCAGACTTGGCACGCTCCACGTCTGACTGGTCAGACCCAATGTCCATGTCTGATTGGTCAGAATTTTCGTGATTAGCGCCGCTGCGTGTTTCTGAGTCATCTTTCCTAAATGTTGAACGAGGAGCGACCACATCTGTGCTGTTCACACATGGCAGTGGTATAGAGCTAAGGGCATCCTCAACTGGCATTGTTCTGGGTGAATCACTAGCAGGCAAAGCCTCTAATTTCGTTGGCACATGAGGTAACCCTGCTTGTACGTTTGGCTGCACTCCTGCCTCAAAAGTCCATCTTGACGTTTCCTTGCTATCCCTCCTTTCAGCCACTAGTGCGTTTGGCTGCGTTCTTTCCCCAGGGGGACTTTTTTTCTCACAGTTCCATCGTGATGTTTCCTTGCTATCCCTTCTCTCGACAACTCTATCACTTTGAGCTGGGGATGGGCCCTCTGGAGTTGCAGACTGAACCTCACAACTAACTGGACCTACGGTAACAGACATTAGCGGCTTTTCTTTTACTTCAGGTTCTACAACTGGGAGTGGCGGTTTGGTGTTTTCTTCTTGTTCCATTCTGGGTAGAGGAGGTTTCGCAACTTCCTTACACTCTTCCTTAGGTAATGGTGGTAAGGTTTCTTCAGGTGGAGGCGAGGGGCTTTCAGAAGCTGCTGCTCCAGGTAAACTACTCTCCGAACTGCTTTGAACCTTCAGCTGCCTTGGTACGAAGAATTTGATGTTGGCTTTTTGCCCCAGCGTTGGTTTCCTCAGCTGAAATGAGATGGCTCCGGACTTACTCGCCTTTCCTTCCTTACGCTTCTCGAAAATATCCAAGCCGTATGTGTCGTCTACGGGAGTCTTCTTCATCGGGATGAAATCTACTGGCGTCTTCTTCATTGGGAGGAATCTGTTGGTCTTTACAGGGATTTTGACTTCAACTTTTGACGTTTTATTTGCTTGTGATGCAGACCAGCCAACGGGTCTCCATTTTCCATTCCCATCCTTAGTGTCATCTTCCTTAGAAACCCCTTTGTCACCCTCATCCTGCTTTGTAAATGCTTGTACAGTGTCTTTCATTTCTGTTTTCGGTCTGGAAATCTGTATCGTGTTTTTGTCCCTGAATATCAGTACTGGCTCGGACTCTGGCCTCTTGGTGTTCTTTTCGGCGCTAAATGGTCCCTTGGCAGTTCTGTCCATGCTAGGTTGATCCGTGGTACATGAGTCTATTTCTTTCGCGTGCTTTTCACCATTTTCTACCAGCGGAGAAAATCGGGTACCCTTTGGTTTCCCTTCGTGTCCTTTGGAACTTTGACCCTTGACCTCTCGCTTTGTGTCGTCCTCTTCGCTGAGGTCTGATGATTCGCTCGTGTTTGCAACGTCGTAGTTCACCAGGGCCTTTATCCGCGGAAGTTGCGCGACGGGAGGAGGGGGTGGGGGAGGGATGTCATCTTGGTCCGCCTCATTCTGAGTGGGAAAAGAGCATGACATCCATGTGTGAATGATACAGAATTCATCCATATAGTCATAGATTAGATTAGTTCTTTCTATTTGTCAACTGTCAGCAATTGCTTAACTCTCATGTGCGTAAGTTGCCATACATTGCACCAGTCACAATTGCACCAGTCACAATTGTTGCGCAATTAAGTTCTTCTTCTTCTTCTATAAAGCAGTTAACCTTCTTCCTGCTGCCTAACTCCGTAACCAATACAGATTGGGTGCCAAACGGCTATTTCAGCAGTGAGAAGGTTGATAATGAAAGCCAAGGAAACTACACATATATATCCCAAGAGCTTATAACATTACAATGCCAACAAAAAGAACAAAGTACGAAAGAACATGGCCTGTTTCTACATTCTGATTAGAAAAAAGATTTTAACACTCAGATTTCAAGATAGATTTGCTTTCTCAAAATTTTGATCAATCAAGACATTGTACCATCCAAACTCGCATGCTGTCACCAAGGAAAATTTGGTGCCAAATTTACTCTGGTGGGTTGAAGGTTGAATTGTTTTTAGATATCTTTCACAGCTGCATCCTTCCCTGAATGGCCAAATTGTCTGTATAGATTGACTGAGACAGACAGCCTCCAAACAGAACAATCCATTACTGCGTCGGGGGGGTGGTCTTTAAGCCTACAAAAACCCCTGGTGTTGAGTGAAGCTGACCCTAATTAGTCACCCGCATTTGGTACAACCAACTGTAATTCTTGAAATTTTCACTGTGGTTTTAGGTTCGTGGTTTTCGCGGAGACCGATTTACCACAAACTTAAAACCAGTGTTTCCATTACTATACAGCAAGTGAATATAGCGCTACAACAAACTTAAAACCACCGTGACCATTCTATTTTATCCCTACTGCGAAATTAAATTACTACAAACTTTTAAGTATTAATTTTACAGTATTAACCATGTACTAGCTAAGACAGCTTATCAGCACCGCAAAAAAGTGTTTAACATTAATTTTGGTTAATAAAAATGCTGACCCGGCTGTTAGCGGGAATGCAAAGTATGATATGAAAAGACAGCAAAATGCATAAAACTTATGAAAAAATAGTGTTAAACATTGTGTATGTTTAATTTTTTGTTCCTCAAACAGCCTGGTTTAGAAATGTGACCCTAGCATTAGGGAGCAGGGAGAAGGTTGAAAACTGCCCAAGCACAACAATTTTTCTGTAGTTTTCAAATAACTGTTACCTTGCAGCAGGGCTGTCTCCAGTGTTACATTTTTTTCTGTTCCTCTCAATTTTTGAGAGCCAATGTTTTAATTTTGATTGTTGAACCTGTCATCTTAAGCCTACGAAAATGTATTTTTATCAATATCATGTCATGAAGTTCTCATTTTTGGGACGGACAAAGTGAAATTTCTTTTCAGTCCCAACATGCAAATTTCCGTCCTGGGATGGAGGGACGGGTCCTGGAGACAGCCATGCCTTGCAGCGAATTTTCTGTAGGGTTCTTTGTTTGTACGAGGCAGTCTATATCAGTATTTGCCAGGGATTTATACATGTCCTGTGGAGGTCGTGGCTTGATTACACTATAGATTTGGCTGATGATATAATAGCTTTTAGATAACCCCTAGCTTTTGGCATCGGTTTAGGATGATCAAATTTCACATCAAGAATCTAAATCAACTTCAAGAAAATAAATGCTACGAAGAAAAAACATTTTTCAACTGAAAAGAATATGATTCAGGGGAATAGGGTCAACAATGTAAAAGATGAAATGTTTGTGAGGATTTTATTTCGCGGTAGGGAGAAAATGGAGCGTTCACTGTGGTTTTAAAATCTAAGTTTGAAGTTGAAACAACGGTGTAGGCATACACAAGACATTAAAAAAATGTCAGCGGTTTTGAATTCATTGTGAAAAGGTCAGTGAAAATCCCAAACATCAAACCACCGTAAACATTTCCCCTTCTACAGTTATACTAGTAGGTAGTAGACTGGTAGTCTGTATAACGCAAACTCCAGCTGTCCGGGGATTTCTGTCCGCTTGGATTGCGAGGCCGTTACAGGGCGGCGAGCGGTCACAGGAGGCTTGATTGAATTCAGGCTAATAGACTGGTAAGCTAAATTTTTGTCCTCTAAAGATCACCTATCTTATCATTAAAGAATAAGCCAAAAATAGTTACTCAAGCAACTGGAGAAAATTTTGAAGTTGCTTGAGTAACTATTTTTGCCGTATCTTACTACCTGGATGTCTAACCTTCATCAACGCATTACAGAATAAATTTTCTATCATTTCTAATTTCTGTATGAACCAAAAGGAAATGTGATTACCTCGGAGCCAGACTCAGAACTGATGTCCATGTCCCTGAAAATAAAAACAAGAAAAGTCAAGGTGTGTGACTGTGAGCGTTCATCCCAATCTCTGAATCTGTTTAACATACAAAGCTGTGTAAATACAAACATGCAGCTCAAAATTCCACTGGCACACTGGGGGCATAGGAGGTTCGCAAGCTTTCCTAACATTCAAGTGCTAGATTTTCAAAATAGTCACTTTTGAGACAGAGTTTACTTATCTTATCTGTAATACTATTTCTGACAGATTTCTACAAACTGGGAATATAGAAACCACTTCCTAGTAATGGTCTACCTGTAGACTGTTTCCCTAGAAAATTGCTTTCAGTATGATTCTTTTCTAAAACTGTTGTATGACATTATCAGGGTATGACAATGGCCATTACTGAAGTTTTGTCTTCGGTAGTATTAATGGAAAAAAAAAATCTACAAAAGTAGATGTACACTGTACAAATGTATAACTCCTATAGGATGAGACCTCATAGCACAGCCAATGCTGTCACACAAAAAAAACATGATCCTATCCAGTCAGTAAAAATTGTATCTAGGTTCTACATTTGTAAGAAATAGTACATGGATTATCATATTATACACAGTCATGATTCCATTGATGATAACAATTGATGCTGGGTATCAAGTAATCAAAATGCTTGAAACTGTGTCCCGACAGAAATGATGCCAAGATATAGTTCAAATTCAGTCTTGAATCTGTGTATATCGTACTAGAAAGAGTGAGAGAAGACCACCTACATCTGGTCATTTCTATACAGATGCTGTAAACATAGAATACAACACAGTGTATTCCGTATCTCCTGAGGTACCGGCCCGACCGCGGGTAGGATCGCCTGATGGTGGGCTGGGACCGAGGGTGATGCGGAATACAACATGTTGTATTATCTAATTTATATCATACCCACCCGAGAAACAAAAACAAATTGTAACACTACTAACAGCCGCTTTGCCAACGTCTGAATCCAGTATTTGTCAGTGGTGCATTCGAAATGCATTCTAAATATTCTATGGATGTCCATGTGATAAAAGTAGAAGCTGTGTGATAACCCAAGTTATCATCTGGTCTGGTTGCTTGATAAATTTTGTTTTATGTAATTTTCTCAATGAATGTATAATCTTCAACTTCATTTAAGATGCCACTTTAAGTTTAATATTTGTTTTACCTGCCAAATAACAGAGTTACACTCGAATGTCTATAACATTATCACCAGACTTTGGTGTGAAATGTTTTCCTACACTTTCATTTCAACTTGAAATATATTTCTATTTGCTGTACAATGTCTTTAGTGACCAAGGGGGGATATAAACCTTACATTTCAATAATGTGATTTTGACAACTTATCATTTTGTTTTGACTCAAGTGAAACATAGATTTTCAGCTCTGAACGTGTGTAGCTTCAGTTATGTGATTCAAATTAGGGTTTGGTCTCTTTACCCTTGTCTAAATTCTTTCGATGCATTATTAATCTGCAGGTAAATAAACATTCTATACAATGCAACATTTACATATGTGTAAGTAACAAACATGGTCACCAATGGGGTTGTTGGGTACCAAAGGTACTGTGGATAATAATGACACATACCTATACCCAATATCCCCATCAGAGACATTTTACCTTCTCTGAAAACAGACCAAAAGATGATGAAATTCAGGACACAGTTATGTCTTTGGTTATGTTAGAGACATATCTAGCCCCATACGAGCTAGCGTAGCCCCAGTTTTTGCAGAGATCGTCAAACATTAACAAGGTATTTTCCACCTACCTGATTGACATGTTTTGGAAGCGTGGTTGACTAGTTCTCATACATGTGTGATTTGCCACATTTTTCACCCTCTTTACTGCGATCTCTGTCAACCTAGGCACATTTGTTCCTTCTTTATGGTCTCAGACGACACGTGTACCTTTGTGTAACAGTGATGATGTAAGATCTAGGATATAATACTCACCCAGTGGGACTTTCCGGGTTGTAGTAGTGGTCACTCATGGTTCCGAAATTCACCTTTTCGCGGGGAAAGCTTGTCTGTGTACCGCCCAGTTTTCTGGCCGCCCGGCCGCTGTCTCTCCCGCCTAATCCAACAAAACACCGCAGATCACACGACTAACTACTTCATAAGACACACATACTCGAAATATTGGAATACCTGGCTCTGCAAGTCACAGGCGACGCCGATTCCGGGGATTTTTAAACATTTTCAATGGAGGCGACAGCCATCTTGGACCTCCCTCTTTCCTGCTTTGTACATCCGGGATATTGACTAGTCGACAACCTGATTTCCCAAAATCGTGTCGAAATCTGTTCGCCTGTAGATGTTGCACTGCCGCCATTCGTGTCTAGGATTCGTTATAAGAGAGATTCATGCCAACGTCATATGTCAAGATTGTAACATGATCATCATATTCGACATTTCATCTTTTCAAAGCCACATTGAAGAACTAATCAGCAGAAATAAAAGGACATTTTGATGGAACTTTTATAGTGCATGTCAATGGGAGGGTCACATGGAGTTTTGAAGCATTCCGTAGGGCAACATAGTACATTCCGACCATTTAATTTACCGCATGACTATTGTTGTCATATTTGTGAATGTTGTCAAAATTTCTACCTTCCTGATCCAGGGGTCAACAGAGGATACCGGGTCATCGCAGGACATTTAGAACCTTGTGAGGGATCCAGAGATGAATTCGAATGTTCTATAGAAATAGCAATAAAGTAGCAACATTTTATCTCATGTTCGATTTCTCTAAGAATAACGTTGAATGGCATTCGATTGTTCTATTTCATGGTAAGAGCAAAGCACGAAGACCGAAGAGAGAAAAGAGGGAAAGTTGAGTTCTGTGGACAATTTAAAAGAGTCAAATATTGTAGCCAGGTATTGTCATATACAAGAGCACCTGATATTTATGACAAAATACGAGACTTACTAAAGGGTCCTAAAGTACTAGTAGGAGAGGAATGTAAAGAATGCTATCAAAACTGTTGCCTGAAAATGTTAGCCTAAACGCTACACAACATTTTGATCATATCTCACAGCACAATAACGACACATTTGTTTGTTTGGAACTTTTGAAGGTCACATCTATTTGATAGGCTGGCGTTCAATGGGAAATCCAATAGAGTCCCAATAGCCTCCACAAGGCCCTCCTATGGGCGTATGGATTGTAGAATTCGGCAGAAAGGGGAATTATTAGCCAGTAGAGTCAGTCCACGGTGAAGATCACATTTCGTCCGCGTAACGCAGCCTGCAAATGAAACCCTGGCAAATATTCTCCCTGCAACCGGCGTAGTTTAATAGTCTGGCAGAGACTAGAAATCCAATACGAGTCACGTCACTCCATCGCGGAACCCTACCAGTACTGTGGCAATCCTAGCGGAGTACATATGAAATGCAAATCTATACTCTGGATATTTTTATCATTTTCGATGTAACGATATAGCTATAGGTTGAGAAAAGTAGACAGGCAACATTGCACATATCTAACGTTAGAGTGCTTTGCAACAATAAAAGAAAACAACGATTGAAATTATGAGCTTTGAATGTTAAGTCAACGTAGGTTGCACCTTCATGGTCCTTCATTGCAATCACTTACTACTCTTCAACGTCCAAGCAGAGACAAAATATCAGCCCCGGCTGATTTTTGACAAGTCTTTAGGTATTTTTGTCGGGCTTTCTACTTTGTCCCTTTTCCTTTATGTCACCAAGCCAATAAAGAAAACAGGACAATATAGAAAGCCCGACAGAAACGCCTAAAAGCACGTAACTTGAACAGCCGGAGCCGAACTTCTGCTTGGAGAGTAGCAGTCACAATAGGAGATCCAAAGGGATCCCTACCGGTTAAAACAATAGAACTCATGCACCATCTGTCCACCGCTCCCATTAGCTACATTATTGATGGCATCGTTCTTGGCAACTGGACTTTAAAAAGGTAGTACAAGCGTTCATCGCTTAGTTAAATACGTATGTCCAATTTTTAATTGATTTGATTTAGTCTGATTAGCAAACATTGCACAACTTGTAAAGATATTAACTGTAGATGAATTAAAGCAAGATTAAAGTAACGCTAACGTTACACTTGATAAACTAATATTAAAAACTGTAATAAATGTTGAGTAGTGTTAAATAAACACATTTTTCAAGAAAATACAAGGCAATAAACAATTAGATGTAACGTTACATGTTTCGAAAAAGACAGTGTGTATCTTTTCTAGATCTATAATCCGCAAATACCATAAACGCCGGCGGTCGGCGATGTGTGGTGTGTATTCTGTTCACGTGTGGCGAGACAATGGCGAGGAAACAGCCCAAACAAAACAGGCCGTTTCGTCACTTTTGTTTCATTAAATGCGGGGAATTCTGCGCCATTTGGAGCCAAGTGTTCTGAATAAACACGTCCATATTCATACATGTCTACCAAACGTCGGGCAGAAAGCCCAGATGATACTAATCATGGAATGTTTTTATAACCATCAGGGGGAGTCGTAAGAAAAACACGGATCAATTAGCACGAAAAACTCCAATGATAGCCTAAAGACCATGTGATGGCAAAGCCAGCCGGTGATTGGCTCAGGTCCGCCATGTTCGTGACGTCACTGCTTGTCTGGCCGAGTGCTGGAGGCCTTTGTTGGAATGTGGCGGAGCTGAACATTGATTCTGACAAATTGTGTCCCTTTCCTGAGTCAATTTCGCCGAGAAATCCCCATATTTCCTGATCACCCGAGTTGTAGATTGGTCGGAGGATTCTCCGGGATGATCCTGAGGTGAGGAAAGTGCCTAGAAAGGATGAAGATGCGGGGTTTGGTGGGCGCTGGGTGGGTCGGGTTGCTGGTGTTGTGCTGTGTGCTCCAGGGTGGAACGTTAGTCGCCCGGGCACAGCAGTTCTCCTCCAGCTCGAGCCTAGGCCACCACGGCCGCTGTGAAGCCATCACCATTCCACTGTGCACGGACATACAGTACAACGAGACCATCATGCCCAACCTTCTCAACCACCAGAAGCAAGAAGACGCCGGCTTGGAGGTGCACCAGTTCTTTCCGCTAGTCAAGGTACAGTGCTCGCCCGATCTCAAGTTCTTCCTGTGCGCCATGTACGCGCCCGTGTGTACCGTGCTGGAGGAAGCCATCCCTCCCTGCCGATCGCTCTGTAACTCCGCCAGGACCGGCTGCGAAGCTCTCATGAACAAGTTCGGCTTCCAGTGGCCTGAAAGCCTGGAGTGTAGCAAGTTCCCTGTGCAGGGGACGCCTGGAAAAATCTGCGTGGGGGAAAATCGGACCGAACAGATCCCCACGGCCGTTCCCACAGCCAACAACGGGAACAGCTCGGCTGTAACCGAGAACCCGATCCGTAAGGACTATGGCTTCTACTGCCCTAGGGAACTCAAAGTCTCCCCGGCGCTAGGCTACTCCTTCCTCGGAGCTAAGGACTGCGGCGCGCCGTGCGACTCCATGTATTTCCGCGACGATGAAGTGGAGTTCGCCCAGGTCTGGATCGGGATCTGGTCCGTTCTGTGCGCCTGTAGCTGTCTCTTCACCGTCCTGACTTACCTGATCGACCCCGGGCGGTTCAGATACCCCGAAAGACCCATCATCTTCCTGTCCGCCTGCTATCTCATGGTCTCAGTCGCCTACATCGTCGGCTATGCCCTGAAAGAAAAGGTTTCCTGCATGGAAGGCGTCTGGATGCAAGACGGCAGCCAGAGATATCAAACCGTCGCAACGGTCACACAGGTAAACCATCTTTTCTTGAGAAAATCTAACCATACCAAACCTTACCAACTTTGAAATTTATAGCTTTGCGAAATAGTAAAGTCTGTTCAGTTTATGTTATCATTTTTTTTGTTCAGTGTACATAATTTTGAACCCCAACACCCCATGTTAGCCCAAACCACAAATCTCAGTTTATCTAACAAAGGTATCCATTATTTATGCCATGATTGTATTGTTACCACCGGCAATCAAAAGGTAGTTCTAATGCCACAGTGTTAACCCCAACACCTTTTAATAGAGCTGGAATAAGATATGTGCATTGTATGTGTTATTTTTTTATGTTAAAGTAATTCAAAGCTAACCATAGCATCTCTCTTACAGCTATATGTTGCAGAAATGCTAATCTATGCACGATGTCCAATTTTCATGTGTATTTCAGTATGACTTATGATCAATATCATTTCATTAGGAATTTACGCTGTTGAAAATTATATTTTCTGTGTTATGTAGTAGTGAAATAATTTATGGTAAAATAATTGGTTTTGTACATGTGTATTTCAGTTTTATATGTAATTAAGAGGCAATACATATCCCAAATGGAGCTATAAATGGTGCTTAAACTGACCGCTTTGTAAAGACACATGACCACTTTGTAGAGGCATACATTTGCTGCGTACTACAGAAAGTGGAGCGCTTTGTTCAAATCAAAGGGAAGATTCCCCTGCTGTGAATCACAGAACCTCCAAATCCCTCCGGATTTCCAAGGCCAAATATCTAAATCCAACTCCAGTAATCTCATCCGGAAATCTTTCCCTACCAAAAAGGCGGGTGGAAGATCACAGTCATATGATTATTGTGTTTGACCCGCGAATGGATATGCATGGTAATGAATTGATTAACCTTAACCTTGCGGAGACTGAAAGAGATAATAAGAAACCCTAGAGAGCTGTATTGCCAGAGGGTATGACATCTATACTGTCGGAGAATTTTGTAGATTAATTCACAAGAGAAAGGAATTGTCTATGCTGTATAGGATAAGTGGATTTGTACAAGTCAGGAAGTCGAAAGCATCCAGCTGTTTTGGGAGCCGTTCCAGAGGTTGCGCTTGTTTTTTCCGCTTATCGCCGGCGCTGACACAACATGAAAACTTCATTCTTTTGTCGTGACACGCAAATATAAAGTCAGGCTTAACGTAGCGGCAGGAATGTTAACTGTAACAGTGTATTGTGGACAAAACTCAACCGGACAAAATGCATTAAACATGCGACATCACAGAAGTTGTTCGGATATACACGATTCACCGCTAAACCCTGTATTACCAACAACTTTGCTTCAAAGCTGGCACGAACAAGAGGGAAACCGTTCTTTTGAAGTGTAAGCAAGTTGAACGTTGGGGATATTTGTGGATTAAACTCATGGTGGTGAAGAGAACAATGGTGAACTGAGTTCCATGAAGGCTGATTTAGTTCAAGTCTTTGGTTGGTTGGATCCTTACAATGCTGGTATAGCTCCAAGGACAGGCTTTAATCTTCTAACCCCCCTCTTGGAAAGGGTATGGAAATCAGAGGAAAAAGCAGCATTCATTGGAATGATTGGTAACACAAAAACAAAATAAATTTTCTTTGTTTGGAAATCCAAATGATATTATTTCGTAGGGAGTGTAGTTCGACAGTAATTGTTGAGCGCTTTTCCTTGTCTGTTCTAGACTCAGGACAGACTGACTGGTAAAACAACAGATGATACAAAATGCATTGATTTTAGCACAGATAACAGATTAAAAATGCTTGGGTAAACAAGGGTTGGTCAACTTCAAAGAGGCCGAGACCCCAAATCTGTTAACTCCCCCCTAGTGGGAAAGAAACGATAGGTGCAAATCCCCCACCCCCCTGAGGCAGCACTATTTGGGGGGTTAAATTCTCGCTAGAAATCGATGCCAGTTTGACAAACAAAACCCTGTAGGATATGACACTGATATGTGCATATAATTTGCCATGTACTTGTGGTGACCAGACTGCCAGTCTGTCTCTGAAAGTAGCCCAAGTTCTCTCCTATCGTATCGTACAATCTATTCAACGTCAAAAGCTTTGAAGTTTCCCGGTGATTGTTAAAGCTTGTACGATATACAAAAGAGAAGAAGAGCTCGGCTCGCGGTATAGAATTTTAGGACACGGGTTAAGGTTGCTTTGTCCACTGAATAGAAAAAGAACGTTATATCCATGTTAAGCATTCTGAAAGTGCTTTCGGCTAGACTGGTCAAAGGACAAGAGTTTTGTGAGGTTGCTCCCTCCTGAGTTTACCCGTGGTTGTTTTTGTCCAGACGCCCCATTATACATTCCTACATATTAGAGCAACTGAGCCCTGTTGGTTGTATCAGTTCCACACAGATTTCCAGCTGTAAACCGCCGGATCAAAACGGAGTAACGCAATTAAAAACATGTCCCTTGGCAGTGGGCATCTCAAGAAAAGAAAAAAAGGATTCAAGACAGTGAGGGGCTTGTGGCATGGGTAGAGAGTGCCTGATATTATCACAGCTTTGTGTAAGATTCCTCAAGAAGATAAACGCAAACAGGCCATGCAAAACATGGCTGCCGGCGTAGCGAGAGATCAAAGCCTCTCGGCCCACGTGTATATACCGCCGACAGAATATTGAGCCTTCCACCGGATTGGGCGGTAAAGTGCGACTAAGTCCGACGTCAATATAGCCCCTCATTTTTTCCACCCATCCATGTCGGAGAGATTATTAACCTAAGCGACCTGGCAGTAGATTATGGGCAGGTTGCGTGTGAAGACGGGGTTGATCTCTGTCTCTGTAAGCAGGCTGGAAGATTTCCTCCACGCAGTTTTCTTGTCCTTGGGAACAAAAACAGACATTTGGCAAGTCAGCCCCTTAGGGGGAAACCGCTCATCAACAATCGCTTCCTTTTGCCTCTCTTCTTACTCCTCTTGTTCTGACTTTTGAGAAATCCTGATGACATGTCCTTTCCAAATGGTGTCTTTCGATCTCATAATGTTTGACAGAAAGCAGGGTCAGTTTGTATAAAAACAAAATGCACAGAAGTTCCTTTGATCTGTTGCAATCAGCAAGGCTAGTTCTGCAGCCTTTTCAAGGCCTCAAGGCCATGGCGTATGTTGTTTGGGGCTTCAGAAACAGAACTGCAGAAAGGCCTGTTTGGATAGGCTATGTCAGCTGGAGTTTTAGTATGCTGATCTGAAGCAGACAGTTTGGAAGGTTTTGCAATATTTTGGTGCTGTACATCAAAAATGTGTTTTGTAGAGGCTATGCTCTATTCAAGCCTAAAGGGTTTCAGAGCAAAAACCTATAAACATTTCTGGCCTACCCAGCAAGGAAGTCATTTTTATACCAGAATACAAGAGTCTGTGTGTTGAATAAATACAGTGATTCTAAACATAGTACAAGCTACAAAGTCATGCTTGCTGCTTCTTTGTTGGCAAAGGTAAAGGCCAGCGACCTACAGAGGTGAACTAAGAAACAACTAAAAGAAGTGAAATTTACTTATTTGTCCTCTGTTGTTTCCGTGTTGCTCTGTCCAGTTATGAGGTCAGTATTACAATAGACAGGTGTGTTTAAAAGTTCGTTAATGTGCGCGGAAGGATGGGCATGTCAAAAGTCATTGAGAGGAGATTGTATTGATGTACAACAAGTCCTCAGAACAATGGGACCAGTTGTAGGTGATATCGCTTCGGGGCGTTTTCTTTATTACAAACAGAAACCTTGGGCAACCCATGATTACAGCTGTCAAACATGTTTTTGAAGTAAAACATGTCAACTGAATCTCTGCCAACTTTACAATTTTTTTTAATTGTTCATGTGTAAAACTTTTGCTAAAAGAATTGTTAATCTCTCATTTGATGGCAAAGAAGAAAACTTTTAGTTTTGATACAGCAAGCAAGCAAGCAAAAGACAACAATCTAAGTTGACGACACTGAAACGGGTAACATCAGTTCACTCGTTGATTGAAATGAATGCTCATGAGGACAAGAAAAAGGAAATAGAAAGCTTTAGGCTTTCAGTGTATAGGCTTTTTTTAATCTCTCCCACATGTGCTTAGCAATGAAATATGATTTGACAGCAAAATGAAAATTATTTCAATTTCTCCACCTTATATCTAACACAGGTGGCAGCTATAACTCCTGGTATTTATTTATGTGCAGTGCCTTGGGGTGGGCTATGACCAATCAGAGCTGAGATCTTTGTCTAAATTCCTGTGTCAGATGCTTGTCGGAGGTATCCAGTGCATGTGGCCGACATCACAGTGTACTGTCAAGACAAAACTTTCCCCCAACCCCTGCAAAAACAGGGACTTAAACCCCCATTTGTCTGGAGTAGAAGACTAAATGTACATAACCCCGGCTTCGGGAGGGGGAATCTGTGGACCAAATGCTACTTTTTCTCCAGTTACGTGGTGTGGAGAAAGTCAACAAGACAGCGGCAAACACACACACTACAGTGACAAGCAGGTTGGGATGGTAGGGCTAGAAATACTGGGTGCATGTGCAACTTATTTTGACTGTGGGTGCACCTAGATATTTGCTGTGCACCTTCCATTGCTTTTTAAAGTCTACTAAAAATATTACAACTTTTACTTAGGTAAGCCATAGAATTTCAGATCTAGCTCTGAAGAAAGGTAGAAGGTTTGTGATTAGATAGATTCTACTTCATTTTATGTTGTGCACCCACATCTTTCTGTGCACCTTAATTCTTAGGTTAGGTTCACTAGTAGAGTCGATTCCACATTACCGAGAGGGTGTTTGTTGCCTTTTGTTCTAACGTTTACAAAACCTTTGTAACAATCTATGTGAGATAAGTAACTGTTAAGAACAATTTCCAACATTCGTTTGATGTTCTAAATATTTTCTGCTGTGTTCCAACAGTTAAAAAAAAATTCCAACATTGAAAACATTATTTGTATTAGTTTCTAAACTGTTACAACATAGATTGATCATTTGTTCCAACATTCTACAAAAATGGTATAACTGGGTCAGTGGGCTGGGAACAGGCCAATTCACACATCCCTTCAAAGTATAGGGGATTAGGCCTAGGTGCCATACACAGACACCTCAAAACAAAAGAGTTGCCTGTGTCCAGACGTGAAATCTAAAAATATACAGAGGCAGACAATAGAGCGTGATTAGCACCTACTTTTATGGGGGCAATAACCCAAATCTACCATTTTGAGAATGATACAAAATGTTGGAACAGTGAAACAATCACACAGATGTTTGGAAATTGTTCTAAATAAAGAGATATTTGTGCAAATACTTTCATACTATTTCCAAAATATATAGATGAGTTCAGACATGTTCAAACTTTTATTTCCAATTGTTTGAACAGTCTGGAATTATTTTGACTGAAATAGTCTTTTCTCTAAAATTGTTCAAACTTATTAGCAATATCATCTGAAAACCCCCTCGGTGACATGGAATTGACTCTACACTGATTCTCAAAAATTTGTTTTGAGTCCTTGATGGTGAACTAGGCCACTGGTATCGACAGGGTCACCAGGCTTTAACACTTACAACTGTTAGTGAGGCATCTTCTGCACTACAAGAATGTCTGGCTATTTGCCATCAATTTGGAGGTGTTCTGATCTATATTGGAGGTATAATGTGGTGTATGTGAGGTATTTTAATGATGGCGCATGTCATGAGCTATCTTGGTCACAGGGTAGCGAAGCTGAAACATGGTGTTTTTAAGATTTTAGCTAAACCGTTACAGTTACCTATGTAGACTTGGCAAGCTCCTGAACGAAATGGAGTTGATTGAATTTTATCTAGATACAGTTGAACGGTTTTAAATCCTAAGTCGTGAAGGTATATTTTTGAGAGCATTGAACAGAATTTTAAAGCAGTTCTGAATTTTCCTCATGTAAAAACTTGCCCTTTCTAGGTACCAAGAAGCCATACCTTCAAATGCATTGTCCAATTTCTCCTGAGACACCGCCATTCAGAATGTCTTACAGGGAAAACAATGGACATGAAAGAGTCTATTTTTATGCAAGTTCAGACCAGCCATTGTCCTGTGATTCCAGCTTTGATGTGGGTGAAGCCATGGAATACAATAGAGCTTGGACTCCACCCAAATCTACTCTCCTATATGTTATGATGCTAGAATGGTTCATTGTTCGGCAAGCTTGTTAATATTTGAAAACTTTGACGCACTAAATCCTTGTTTAAGGTCTTTTGATTATCAGTACCTTTAACCTGCAGACTGCTAAGGTAGCCGTTTGGCACCAAATTCGTATTGGTTTTCTAGGTGGGTAGCAGGAATTATTTCACTATTGTTTAGAAACAAAAGCAGTGGGAAAAACCATTACATTTTTTACCTTCTTGAGATTTTTCTTGTGCCTCAAATTGCGATTCATTGTGAGCGAAGGCTTTAAGTTGTGCAGGTTTTAATTCTCATGATTTAGGTGCTTAGTATTACCTTTCTTCAGTAAATATTCTCATCAAGGTGTGCAACCGAGCATGCAAGGCGACGGGTACGTTTAGTTGTCTTCAAAGAGTTAATCAGAGTATGCAAATGAGCAGTCATTATGCAGGTTAATGCTTCTATTCTGTGCAGGGTTTCAGATGCTACAGTATATACCATTGTCTGATAATTGGAGGGGGTTTTTGAGACAGTTAAACTGATTAAAATCGTCCCAGATTTGCTGGGTGGGGAGCTTCGAATTCAGAGGTCGAAAAGGACCTACAAATGAAGCTGGGATTGATTGCAATGTTTGGTTTAACATAAACAGGAAAGAACGCATTGTGCCAAAACCAACATTTGTCTATGTGTTTGTAGATGAACAGATGGGTTGTGGGTCCATGCAAATCGTCCTCCTGCACACATACATATTGAACGGTCCCCTAAACAGTTGTAAGCACTTGCGGTGCGTCAAAAGGCAAGACTTGACTCTTGCAAAGTAGCTGTTTACATGGACGGTCGGTTTTGTCTGTGTTCAACTTTTTCGTTCCGGTTCTTAGCAATGTTCAGTGATGTCTGCAATCGTGTTACAGCTACCATTAGGTTTTCATAACAGCTTGGTTTCGCCATAGAGTCGTTTTGCTCCGTCATTTGTTCTTCCTTCCTGGTTTGGAGTCTTTCTTCCTGGACCACACAGATTTAGACTGAACTGTGTCATTCTTTCTTTGCTAGGAGATTTTGTGTAAACAAGGAGGTTGATTTTGACCTCCTCGGTGTAAGCTAGTTAGTCATGATGCTCTCTTCTTCAAATTCTGAATAACAATTTGGCATTGGATGGTTGCATTGGCAAAATTGTACCATAAACTGTTGTGTATATCCCAGAATAGAAGAGGGTGACAATTTAGGTGTAGGGAGTGTGTCGTTTCAAGCGCATGACATTGTCGATAAGGTGTGAATGAATGCTAAAAGGATTATCACTGGCAATTATTGACTCTTTGCTAAATCCATAAAATTTTATCACTGCAGAGTTTAGTTCAAATAGCTGATATTCAAAGACACGCAGTTAACCATGTTTAAAAGCCTGAAAAGTATGAAATATTACTTTGTGTACAGTTTTGATTGTTCTCAGCTTGGCAGAATTATGTAAACCTTTTCCTATTTTTTCAAGAAGAGTATTCATGTGTTGGTAAAGTAAGTGTTAATTCATGCAAAACTGATACGTTTCCCGCAAAGGAAATGGGGTTTTCCCGTAAGTCAGAACTACATGGCAAGTTTTAGTAAAATTCTGCTGTTTTCATACACACAAAAAATCAATGCAAAAGAAATTTGCTGCGGGCAAAGTCTTCAGTATCATGTAAAACAGCAGCTGCCATTTTTGTTTGTTTAGAAATTCTTTTCATTTTTATACAAGCAGCTCAATGTGTTCCCAAGTGATCTTTACCAACAACTCAACAACTGAAGATGTCTATCTGTACTTGATAGACAAGAAGAGTATGGACCAGGGTTGCCTCCAGGACCCATCCCTCCATCCTAGGACGGAAATATTCTTGTTGATACTGACCAACACTTTCAGGACCGTGGTTCCTTCTCTGTCAAAAAATGGGAACTTCATGACATGAAATTGATGAAATGGTATTTTCGAAAACGTAAAATGACAGATTTAACAACGAAAATCAACAACAAGCGTTCCCAAACAACGAGTGGGACAGAAGAAAATTTAAACCCAGAGACAGCCCTGGTATGGATTGTATTAAACACTATACATTCTCTTCTATACCCCCTCCTTGTTGTGTATCGTAAAACTGTTCAAGATGAGGAAGTTTGAAATTGTCCAGTTCAGTGTGACCAGGTGGAAGTGGTCAGTAACATGTGTACACAATCACACCCAATCTCAGATATGCCTTCCCTGGGTAATGCTTAGGTGATAAGTATCACATAACAACATTGCATGGACAAGGCATTCTGGAAAAAATTGGGTTCTTGAAAAAAATGAGGCCCAATTTCAATAGTTTATATTTAGATCTCCTTTCCTGAGTCAGTGAGTGTGAAATATTGTCATTTACATCTATAGTTATCAATGATTATACTAGTGTCTACAGTAAGTACTATTTTCCCCTGTGGTGTCCATTTATTTCAACATAGATGTTTCCATAGCCTCCAAGCAGGCCTAATGGATTGCAAAGACCGTATCCAACTGGAAGAAGGAGCTTGTATATATAGAAATCCAAGGTTGCAAAACATACTTCTTCTGCCAGTTGGATACGGTCTTCGCAACCTATAGATCTGCTTAGAGATTAATGTTTCCAGTCAAAATGTGTGAAAGTATTGGAATATGTTTGGGTACATAAGAAAATCTCAAAAATCTTACATCTAAAAGCCAGGCCGGAGAGGTGACATTGTTTATTTCTTCATCCATCCTTCTGCTTTGATGGTGGGAGGAAATGGATACTCGGGATGACTGTCTGTCTTTGATCCACATGTTTCTCTTTACATACATCATCTGGAGTCCGCCTGTGAAAAATGGTATTCATTCAGGGAATATTATTGGGTATTACCCATGTCCACTTTTAGTAGATGATACCCTTACTGTAAATCCATTTAAGTTCACATTGTTTTAGTGTCCGTATTTTTTGCGGTAAACTCTTCACCACAAACTTTAAACCAAGTTATAAAGGTGCTTGTTCTGTCTTGTGCCCGCCTACCACCTTGTTTCATCTGCAAACCAAAATTCACTACGAACACTCAATTTTTGACAAAAATTGACTGCATCTACAGTATGTTATGCAGTTGTGAAAGCAGATCTTTCTTTATAATGCAAACTTAGTATCTGAAAATGGTGTCTCTATAATTTCTTAACTACTGGTTATTTTATCACAAGTATGATTAATAAGTTAAGAAAAAGGGTAAGCTAGTAATGTAGATTTGTACTTTCCAATTACTGTGAAGCAAGAAGCTGTTTTTAGTCCGCCCACTGGCCAAGGTCAAACCTTGACCTTTAATAAACATTCCCTGCATGAGCTGTCTGCAGTGTTTGCTTGTGTTCTGTGCTAAAGAAATATGGACTGGATCGTGAAGTTTGGCAGGAGGCTTGGGTGTAGCAGGAAGCTTGCGATCACAGCGCAGAAAGAATGGCTGTTGTTTAGGCAAATAGTAAGGACAACCTCAAACCAACCATGCACCCACACCACATCTTCAGAAAAGACGCTGTAGCCGCATGTTCTGTTAAGAACTTTGAGCCCACACCGACTAGTTTCGCCTTGTGTGTGGCTTTCTCAAGGATCAGAGCTCGAATGAAGTGAAGTTTGGCAGAAGGCTTGGTGGAAGCAGGAAGCTTGCTTTCACAGGGCAGAATGTCTGTTTCTCGACCTGAGTCAGGGTTTGCGTTGGGTGCAGTCTTGTCTGTGACACCTGGCAGCCTGGTCCCCAATGTTGGGCGCGTTTATTTACACAGGCTTGAGTTCTCCATACCTTTGCACTTAGAGCAGGGAAGGAGGTTTACAGGTAGGAGAATGGATGTTGAGACAACCTATTTGGCTAGGAAAATAAGGCGTATGTTGATTGTGAGCATTTCTTGAGAAGTTGGATGTAATACCAGTGTAACAAACTGCTTTGTGAACGAAATGACAACAAATGTTCAAATTATTAACCATTTGCATGCTACTGGCTCATCTATGGGCCTACAGTTATATTGGTCACAAAGGTGTTGGAATTAAGAAGGTTAAATTGTGTATACTGATATGCAAAATGATGATCATCAATCAATGCTTATTGTTAATCTTTTTGATTCTTCCTTGTTTTTGTTTTTAGAGAACGCTTTTTGTTTTGAACACACAACAGATGTCAGTTTGAAGGGCTATCCTAGAAAAATACCCCAAGGCCATGTGATTATAAACCGTCTTTTTCAAATCTCGAGAGAGAAAAAAAGCAGGTGTAAAAAGCTGGTAAACATCTGATTGGTCAACCAAATCTCCTAGCAACCAGTGGACCAACCGGGCGAATGCTCATCACCTGTGGATCAATCAGACGTGTAGTGAGGTAATTGGGTTAAAGTGGAGCGTTGTTTGTTACCAGTGTAAACAGCTGTCCTCTTCACCTCCAGTCTGTCTGCTAAGCTCTCTGATGTGGTTCCACCTCCGCTGATCCAAATCTTGGGCGCGGGATTAGGTTACAGGGATTAAAGACTCCGTATTTACACCACCTTTATTGAGCTCAATAAACCCAATGTTCCGCGTAAAAGGAACCCTGGTGATTTTGTAAACCTGCCCACTTGAGAGCAACCCAAAACTACTGTCTGGGTAAAACAGCGCAGAACTAATTTCGGAGTGGGGACCGAGGTAAATAGCTTAGGAAACTTGGGCCTGTCTAGTTTTGTTTTGCTAAACAAACTGAAGAGGGCCGAGGGATTTTCTTGTTGGCTTTTGTACTTTTTGTTTTTGTTTAGCAGTCTGAAGGTAGCTCTATAACTAACTAACTGACTTCAAATTTCTGTTTTCTTTTTTGACAGACCACGATAGTGACTACATTATGTGTATTTTTAGTAGATCTAGTCAGGCCTTTTTACAACTAGAAAGAAATTTATGAAACAGTGAGAAAATTATGTTCATGTCTGTGTCAGCAAAAGTCACATTCAAGCTGAACCAAAATTGTTCAGTCTGAATTACAAATTGTGGTTGGAAGGGACGCCAAGCTTGCATTTGCTGATCAGTTCGTTTGACAGAAGTTGCAAATGGTAACTCCATGTCTGTCTGACTCCTCTTGCGAATCATTCAGCCTATTTGACCAATCTCTACAATTTTCCGGCTACCCACGGAGCTTGGTCGAGGCTACGGACATACATGGTTTCAGTCAAGTTGGCAGCGAATGTCCGGCATGCCAGGGTGTACTTGTCCCGCTGACATCTCCCGCTAACAGGCACCACCTCCCACTGGCTTCCCCTTGGCACTTCTCTTCAGTACTGTAAAAACAGAAATGTTCACGGTGGTTTTATGTTCGCGGTTTTCGTGGCGAACTTTCAGCACAAACTTAAAACCACTGCAAAACTTTTTGCCCACCTATGGCCGTAGCGCTACTATTGTTTCAAACGCGAACTTAAAACCATAGCGAAGACTCCATTTTCTGTCTGCTGCGAAATAAAAACCACACATAGAGACTGGCACATCTGCTGTCTTTGACTAGGCACAAGAAGTGCTGTGGCTGCCGCATGTCAGTTTAATTCTGTTAATGACAGACTCGTGCGGATGGGAGCGGTTTGAAATATTTGTGCTGCACCTGCAGAGTGGAGGAGACCATGGCTTTCCCGGTATGGTGGCTGCACCAGACATCGGGCCTCAAGGCAATGCCAAATGTACTTGCCGAATACCAGAGAATTTCAGGCTACTGTGCAGTAAGCCAGTCTCTACCAGACTAACCACGCCGGCTGTAGGAAGAATGATTTTGCCAGGGGAGTTTGGCCACCTTAGGGTTTGAACTTTCATTTGCTGGCGCAGTTACTTAGTGGGGGAAATGTTAACCTTCTTGCTGACTCTCTTGGCCAATTTCCCCCCCTTTTGCTGAATTCTACGATCCATACCCCCTTAGAGGCTAACAGTTTGCCCCCATTGGAGCAAAAACTGCAAAACATTGATAGTCTATTATTTGAATGATATTTCATGAGACTCGCAAGTCTTCAAAAGTTTCCAAATCAAACAGTTACCAGCAGAAAGGCTAAATGTTATTTTCTTTTTCATGCAGCTAGGGTTCTATATTATTAGCTCCCCATCAATGCACCTACAGGCAGGCGGGTCGTGTAATAACAGTGTTTAATACGTAGTTACAGCTTCCGATTTAGTCCCAGTATCCAAGCAAATCTTGTTTAGTAGCCAGATTTTGTTAAAGATCTGCATAGTTTCAAAGCCACAAGTGACGAATGTTGCATTCCGTGGATTCCTACTCCTAGACCAGAGACCATAGACAGGAAACACTAGTGTGTGTTGCAATTCTGAAAAAAGAAAACTCAAAAAAGGAAATATACAGTAGTTCTCTCTCTACAGGGAAGCAATGGAAATTATTATAGTTTCTGTATAATATATGCAATATTTATACTCAATCTATTAAAAAAGTTAGAATTCAACTTTGATATCTACGATCATCATCATCATCATCTACGAACATAGATGACAGTGAGATAAACTATATTTACAGATCTTAATCATGATTATATTTTACAAACACTTGTCCCTTTACTCCCCTAAAATGGCATGGTTCATCCCAAAAAAGGATGACAGCCAGTAGGCATAGATTTCATTCATTCGTGCCAGCCTTGCCTTCCACTGACTTTAGCAGCCTGGGCTGACAGTATGGGGTTACCTCTTGCTTGTGTTCTCGGTCCCTGGTGTAAATAACTAAGGGGAAAGGAAGGCAGACATTTCCTCCTGAGCTCCACGTCTGGACTGGTATATTGAACAGTCTGCTAGGCTAGAAAGGTTTAAAGCGAGATATTTTGTGTCCGAGTTGAGATATTTCTGTAGCGTAGACAGGACAGGTCTCTCCATCCTGGGACGGAACCTTGCTTGTTGGGACGGAGAAAATTTTCACCCTGACTGTCCAGCTTCATGACACAAAATTGATGAAATTGTATTTTTGTAAGCTTAGAATGTGTCAAATTTCAACATGGGCTCCCAGAAATAAATGTAAAGCTGTAGACCGAAAAATGGCTAATAGTAAAGCTAGAATTTCAGCTTTTTGGTACAAAGACTGGCTGGTATTAGACCTGTTTTGTATGAAGTTCAATTGATTCTCATGTGTGGCAAGTCTTAAATCTTGAGAGTTTGACTACCCCTGAAAGGTATTTCCTGAACTCTCTTGGCCTTTTGGTAGGTATTCTCAGCCAGGGTAATGTTTGTTACGGACCATTGAAAAGTTCTGGGAAAGCGGCAGTAGGTGGTAGTCCCATAAGGGTCTCGTAACCAGTGGCCTAGAATGCAGGAGGGATCACGGGAGCATTGGTTTCATTCTGTCGTGTCATTGGCTAGATGTTTGGGGAAAGCCTGATTGGGGAATGTCGGGGTTGAATTTTATGACAGGTCTGGACTTCAGTTTATCATTACATGCAGGGATGGCTACTTACGGGGTGGTTTTCTGGTCCAATATTTCCAATCATTTGTGGGAATAACGATTATTGGGAGATATCAAACCTTAGTTTTGACAGCCAATTTATGATAGCATAACCTCCTTTATTTGTCTTGGCACAGATTTTTATTTGTATCTACCTTCTATAATTATCTTCCGAGTGGAATATTTGGATGCCGACTGAGAAGCATATATGAAAAAGCAATTTGGATTTCTATTTCATAAAGTTAAGATTTTTTGGATGGATGGGGTAAAACTTTTGTCCATCCTTTGTCCAGGCAAATTTCCGTCCCATGATGGAGTGACAGGTCCTGGAAAGCCCTGATTTTATTTTCAAGAAAGAAAAGACAAGAACTTGTCGGGGACTGTTGGACAGGAAGTTTGCTGGACGTGTCCAGTTTAGAATGTGGCACAGATTATATTATTAAAGCTTATGAAAATACGTTTTCACCAATTTCAAGTCATGAAATTCAGATCAAGCAAATCTCCACCCAGGGACATGGACGGGTCCTGCAGTCAGTCTTAATTGCAAGAAAGAAAAAAGAAAGACAACGTCTTGTTGGACCGTTGGACAGGAAGTTTGCTGGACATGTCCAGTCTAGAATGTGGCACACATTATCCAAGCTGTGGCCCCAATTATGACAAAACATACACAGCTGTTACCCATTCCTTTGATCTTCCTCTTATATGGGTTGAATTGGCTCCAAACTCATCTGCATACGAATGCATATGGAAGTCCTGATTAGGTTCTTCATTACTGCTGGCGTGAAAATGCTGATGATTACCTCTGTTGTTTTTGTTCGGAGTGGTCTTGAAATAATCATGTTGGGTACAGACAAACGGTTATTCTGATACTGTGTAAAAAAAATCGCAAGATGAAAATTGAGTGTTCACGGTGGTTTAAGTTTATGGCAGTACTACTCTATACAGTAGTCACATACTGAGGAACAGTATTGGATACAAATGTTTGCGGTGGCTTTAAGTTTGCAGTGAAACAGTCGCTGCGAAACCAGCAGACATAAAACCACCGCGAATATTTCTGCATTTCCAGTAATGGGGAAGACGGCAGAAGAACTTCATGGTACTTTTTGTTTTAAGTCAGCGTAATCCTTATATTTCCTCCTGGATTTGGGCAGCTCGGAAAACCAGGAAAGCTCTTGACTCCATATGGAAATTGGCTACAGATACACACATTGTACATGCATTGTACATGATTTTTAGGACTGTTGCAAAATGCTACAGTATTGCCTTATTGATTGGCATTCTTATGATTGGTCAACATATTGTACAGTAGAAAATAGAGAATAAAACAGAAACTTTCAACATTTTTTATGCTCTTACAGTCCATAACAAGTAGACTTCATTTGTCAATTAACATCTTCAGTCTAAAGAAGGAAATCCTTTGTCTGTCTTCATTTGGGAGAACAATAGACTTATGAGACTATTATTGGTGTTCGCACATGTCCTTTGTTCAGTGAGTCGAGCTGGCCTGTTTTATGGTTCTGTTAATTTCAGAGGCTTGGGTGTTATGTCAAAGATTTGGCCCTATTAGGAGTATAGAATGATTTAGGAGACAAGGAAAAGAAGAGAGTGAAATGTACAAATATACAACTTACAGTTCACAACTTTTCTACTTGAACTGTAATCCAATTTTCTATCCATGCTTTGCATGCCTTTTTACTGATCTCTTTTTTATGCATGCACACACACACTCACACACTCGGTCTCTCTCTCCCTTTTTGCATGCAAGACCCTCCAGAAGTCCATTGATGAAAAACAGCCCTGTCTTTCAGCCAAGTCAGACTGTCTTTCTAGCACTGACCTTTCCCCAGTCCAGGGCAGGCACATGCCAAAGGCCTGTGTCATGATCTGTATGGAAAGGCCAGTAGACAGCTTTGAAGCTTCCAAGCACACCCATAGGAATTTTTCTCAGTAATCATACTGATGTTGATTTGTAGTTGGAAAAACATTGACTTTTTCATGTCTCTAGTCTAGTTTCCAAGAAATGTGAATCTATCCTGTTGATGTTTCATATCTGAATAATAGAGTCAGCTAGATGACAGATACTCACAACCTGGTCTTACAGTTTCCCTTGTTGTTTGTAATGGGACATCCTATACAAGGATATAGGTGCATAATAAAGCTTGTTTTTTAACATAGACATTCTACAGTCAGATATACATTCCCACGACATGTGTGATACCAGTATAGAAAGTCGCAGTCTCCCAGAGACCATCAGACAACTAGATAAACCCATGATAAAGCCAGAAGGTCTGGCGTAGGCACCAAATACAGGCTGATGCTGTGCGCTTGGCAGGGAATCAAGCTTTAGTTTCCCACTACAGGATTTCACTCTACTGATAAACCATTGACACAACTTTGTAGCACTCTGTGTGGCTTCAACTTATGCTATATTCAGATGAATGCATAACATAGTCTTTCAAAAGAATAGTATTGCATACAACAAACTAAAGCTTGCTATGTAGAAATATAGATACAGTCAAACCTGCTCAACAAGACCACTCCGGGGACGGATAAAATCTGGTCTATGTGGACAGGTGGTCACTATAGACAGGATTCTTAATGCTTGTGTCAATGGGAAAATGTATCTAAGGGGCCACCAAAAAGTGGTCACATCGGCCAGGTGGTCCGTATGTATTTACATACTTAACTAGTACAGGTTTGACTGTACACCAGTGGTTGACTGAGAATGAAGCAAGTCGCCGAATCTAGAGGATGGAACAGAGTATAGCGAACTGTGGCTGCCTGCCAGGCGGTTCCTTTGAGGGGTCTTCTTACAATTCTTCAGGAGTGTGTCATCCACTTTAATACAGGAAGGCTTCTATAGCCCTTAATACTACTCTCTTTTCATTGATAAGTTCAATGCCTTTGGCTAAGCAGCTAGGTCCTTGTGAGAGTCTATTACATTGATCTTAAGTTGTGTTTTGTGTGTAAGGAGAAAGGTCATGAAGGACGTTTGTGTTCTGTTTTTACAGCAATCTGTGGTGCTAGTGCCGTATTCACTAAACCCTAACATTGTTTAATCTTTATACCTTGATGTTTATACAGCAATGCTGCTGTAATGGTTTGCCGCTGTTTTAAACTTTAAGGGAAAATATCATTTCAAACTGATGTTTTGCGGAACGTCAAGAAATGATTTTTCAGGCACTTATGATAGTATTCAGCAACCTTCACACCGTTATTTTGTTTTCAGTTGAAAGGTTCTTTGCAGCCAATATATAATGAAGAAGAAATGCAATTTTGTCTTCTTTTTTTGCAGTGTACAAAGAAAGACTGGTGCACAATCTTGTTCTTATGTAGACAGAAAGAAAATGCTCGCAGAAACCAGCCCTTACAAATGATGTACAATATGTCAATGTTGACTCAAGTTGAAATCTTGTTGTGTTTTTGCAGGGCACAAGGAAAGAAGGGTGTTCATAATGTTAGTAGTCTTTGTAGGACATGGAAAAAGAAAGAAAAGGCTCGTTACAAACTATTGTATCTAAATTTGGAATCTTGTTTTGTTGTTACAGGGCACGAAGAAGGAAGGGTGCACGATCCTGTTCATGATGCTGTACTTCTTCAGCATGGCCTCGTCCCTGTGGTGGGTCATCCTCACGCTGACATGGTTCCTCGCTGCAGGTCAGTACTATAATAATAATTAACTTTTTTTATTTTTTAAATTTTTTTATTTGCAAGTTCTTGCCCGAGGGCTAATTGCAACATAAAAAAAAGTGTAGTAATGGTATACTGTACAGATAGTGCGAGTTAACAATGTTGACTAATTGAACTTGTGTTCTACTAATGAAACTACTTCTACGGGACCTACTACGGAATACAATCTACGCTTTTTGGGTTTGACTTTTTTTTTGGAAGCAGTAGAGGACAAAGTGTCCCACTTTTTTTTGTAATGATGGTTTTATTGGTCAGAAATTACCCGCAATAGCAGCCTTTCTATCGCTGAATTGATGCAGGCTATTACAGGTTTCACACAATACGCAACATATATAATATCTTATTATTATCCACACTTGCATTTTGTGGAACTGTCACAAGGGTCTACTTCTGTATCAAAATAACAGGGCTCGTAAAACTGAACCTGAAAAGATTTTAAGATTGTAGGTTTAAATGTAGCAATAGCAATTTTGAAGGCTATTATGATTCTGACTTCATGTATCACAATTTAGCTATGTACACGTAGCAGCATTACTAAAGCCTGCATCCTTTTTGCTTGTGGAGACGGTTCACGATTCTTGTTGCATACAGCATTTCTCAGGAGCACATGATACATAAGATGATACCTTTTTTTTAAAGCATTAAAGCCAGAAAGCACTATTTTCTATCTGATAGACTTACCCAAAGATCATGTATCACTTGCATCTTACTTTAAACAGATTTGAACTTAAATTGAAACTTACTGTTTTTGTATCACATGTATCTTGCTTGAAACAAATTTGGACATTGACTGTAATTTACTGTTTTTTGGTATTGCTTGTATCTAAGGACATACTGTACTTGCTTATATCTTAGAAAGCAAATTTGGACGTAAACTAAACTAACTGCTTTTGTATCACTTGTGTCTTACATAAAACAAATTTGGACATGAACTAAATTGACTGTTTTTGTTATTTTCCTACGCAGGCATGAAATGGGGACATGAAGCGATCGAGGCCAACTCCCAGTACTTCCACCTAGCGGCTTGGGCCGTCCCTGCAGTCAAAACCATCGCCATCCTCGCTATGGGGAAGGTAGACGGCGACGTCCTCAGCGGCGTTTGCTCCGTCGGCATTTCCGACATCGACGCTCTCCGGGGATTCGTATTGGCGCCGCTCTTCCTCTACCTGGTGATCGGAACGCTGTTCCTTCTCGCCGGGTTTGTGTCGCTGTTCCGCATCCGTACGATCATCAAACAGGACGGGACGAAGACAGACAAGCTGGAAAAACTCATGATCCGGATCGGCGTCTTCAGCGTGCTGTACACCGTACCCGCCACGATCGTCATCGCGTGCTACTTCTACGAGCAGGCGTTCCGCCGGGAGTGGGAGAGGTCGTGGGAGATCGACAACTGCAAGGATTTCTACATCCCCTGCCCCCCGGGGCCGCACGCGCGGCCGAGCGCCAAACCTGACTTTACCGTCTTCATGATCAAGTACCTCATGGCGCTCATCGTGGGAATCACGTCCGGAATCTGGATCTGGACGGGAAAGACTGTTCAGGCCTGGAAAAGGTTTTACGGACAGATATGTTTTAGAAAACAGGACGAGACTGTCGTCTGAACGTCGTAGTCGCGTAGGAACGAAGCTCCGTAGCTTTTTCATGGACAGAGGTGTCCCTTTTCTCTCCCCCCAACAATTTTTAAAGAAATTGTACAGTTTTGTGACTGACCAAAGATACTAGTTTTGTACATAAGTTTTAATGCTGGGTTGGTGTATTTGGTAGTGAGTGTGATGTGTAGGGAAATTTTACTAGTAAAATTGGACCATGGATAGACGATATATAATAAATTGCTTCCTAAAATGTTGAATTCTTCTGAAATGTGCTGGTCTATTTGTCGTCAAGTGTAAAAAAAGACAAATAAAACCCAGTAAAAAAGATTAATTGTTGTGACCATAGCCTGTATAGGAATAAGAAAGTGTGTGGAGAGTAACAGAGAATAGGAAATCTTTGTAATTTTGTACATTTGCATCCATTGCAGTCGTTTCTTGAAAAGGTGTTGTGCATTTTTCAGGGAACAAGGCCAGCGATGTACTAATTGTCGCTGCGTAAATTATGAAATGGCCAACATGATAACCCTTGTTGTCTAGGAAACTGGTGAAGTGTCTTGTTTGTGATAATTGAAGGTCTTAATGTTTTCGTTTTAAAGTAAGTCAGTGTTATCAGTGAAGGAGATGTAACGTTGATCGGCTTATGTAGTGGCTGCTTGTACTTAAGATACAAAAAGTCAAAATTTGAAACGAGAACAAACACGGCCACTAGGGTAAAGTCAGCGCTACTGCATTACAAAAAATCCAAGTGCCATTCTGAAGTTCTACATCATAAGTCCGTAGGGTACCTAGCTTAACAATCCTGTGCCTTACTAAACAGCGGACCAGGTTAAAATAGCGCACATGCTGACAGCTTCCCGACATATCAACACAGCAGCCCTTTTCTGCACGGACTCAAATTCAGGACACCAAGACCTCAAAACCAGAGGAAAGACAGACACAAACAAACACAGTTGTTAAGGCAGTCCATATGGCCAAGGAGTGGACTTAAGACAGAGCAGGGCTTGACAGGGAGCATCCGGGCACTTAGGGTCTGCTGAAGAATTACAGCCAAAAGCCATGTTGCCTTTGAGTCTTTCCGTAGCTGTGTTATATGTCATGGTCAAGATCACAACGTTTGTACAAACATCACTGTGAAGGAAGTAAAATGACTAGTCACTCATATAGCTCACTACGTACAGTCAAACCTGTGCAAGTGTCCACCTCTACATAAGGACCACCTGGCCATTGTGACCACTTTTTGGTGGTCCCTTAGATAATTTTCCCATTGACACAAGCATTAAGAGTCCTGTCTATAGTGACCACCTGTCCACATAGACCAGACTTTATCGGTCTTTTGAATGGTTGTCTTGGGCAGGTTTGACTGTATTGTCAAAAAATGGATTGTCATGTCATAATCATTGTCTGCAAACGACAACTTACAGCAAAAACCTCGCAGCAGCATTTGTAAGACAACAAGACCTGATATTTTGTATTCGCTACAAAGATGTATATCTTTTTGCAGCATCGTCTTTTGGATGTTAATCGTACAAAAAAAATTATGTGTTTATGAAATATAGAAGAGCTTGCGACTTGCTAGAATGGGAGTTGTGAGCTTGTTGACTTCAGACGACTTTGTCAAATTGTTGCTCGTATGTAAAAATGTACAAGTTGCATAATAAGCTATTTTCTATGTCAGTAACAACAGTATATTTTGTACATTTGAACAGATGCATTTTGCACATCGTAACAAACCTCCCCAAAAATGGAACGGTCTAAAGTTCAGTCTTTCTTTACATGAACTGGACTGTCTTATCATGGTTTTAAGGGGTGGAAAGGGAGGGAAAATGTTTGTCTTCTCTGTGTTATTTCCGTTGATTGTGGTACTAGTTTTGCTCCAAACTTCTCAATTTTGTAAAGGTTTACTCGGTAGAAGACCATTGGCACATTACATGCATTCATATGTAATTATTGCTAAAAGCCGTGGGACATACATACTTGTTCAGATTATATTCTTAGTGGAAATACTGCGTTGATACAAAGACACTAGTAGTAGAAAGTTTTGTTTTCCACAAATGCTAACAGAACTTGTGCTTGTATCTGCTTGTAATGTGCCATTGGTAACAATTCCTTCCAATGTTCCCACCCCCATCGTCAAATGTTGTAGTCCTGAATTCTGTGCATTGTCGTCTTCCACAGACTATACCATTTCTGAGATAGGGGTGAACTGGTGGGTTTTTACGACACGGGGTTGTTTCTGCTTCCTCACACTTGGGTTGATAAGCAATAACAGATCATATTTGCTTCAAAGTTTACGAACAATGTAGCTCCCAAATGCCCTATTTATAGTTGTATATTTTGTAAATGAAAATTTTGTAGTATTTTCGTAGTTGTCCTAGTGGCTAATAGTAATGATAATGATGAAGTCTTCTCAGATAATATTGTTTGTAACACTTGTGTATTGAAAAGTGATTCTTTCTTCCTGACAGTGTGCTTAAACTTGGTCATTTCTTGCTGTTGAAATTTTTTTTTTTACGACTGTAGAAATCCCCCCGACCACCCCCACTATATTATGCCAGTAGAGAGGTCCATATTTCTGGACCGGTAGATTTCGATCGCGGGGATGGTCAGGCTGGTTTCAGCAGTTGTGAGAAAACTTCACGACTAAAGCAGGAGATACCGCTGATAGATGTTGACAATAAAAGTTATACAAGAAGAACGCAAGACGCTGTCTCTTTAACCTTCATTTCTCTGACTCTGTATTGTGCAGTTAAATCTTTACCAGTGACTAGCACTGCGGCATGGCTATTTTGGCCACTTTTTGTAGCCTCTACCAGGCTCCAGAGGTGGCTGGAATGAGTAGAAATTGGCCAAATAGACGGAAAAATTATGCACGAGGAGTTAGTCTGCTATAGGGGTACAGTTTGCATATTGGACCCTCTCTCCGTAGCCGGCTCCCTTGGCATACTATTCACTCTATTTGGCCAATTTCTACTATTTTTCCAGCCATCCACGGAGCCTGGTAGAGGCTACACTTTTTGGTATTGTCCATGCAGAGGTTTCGGTTGAGAGGGCTAGGAGTGGGCGTGGTTAGGAATTCGGCAGGAATAAAACCTGTTTTTATTTGATAAAATCCATAACCTAGAAATCAAACTCTTGTGCCCTGATCATAAGACCATGATGAAGATGACTTGGTCCAGTGCCCTGGCCGATGACCCCTGTCACTGAGGAATTCAGCAAGAATAAAAGTTAAAACCTATCATCAGTTTATAAGGTCCCCAAACCTAGAAATCAAATTGTTGAATGTGGCCCGATCATAAGACCATCTTGTATGAAGATGACTTGCTCTAGTGCCCTGGCCGATGACTCCTGCCACTGAGGAATTCCACCAGTCCCTGCCCCCAGTCACATCCAGGTCATGTTTACTGGAAAAACAGTCCAGGGATGAGAGAGAGGGTTCTCATGTCACGTGGGACTGCTTGTGTAACACCTCCCTGTCCCACTAGAGGGTGTAACCTAGCCTCCACCAGACCTTCCTATGGGTGTACGATCGTAGAATTCAGCAAAAAAGTTCAATAATTGGCCAGGAGAGTCAGTCCACGGGAAGGTTAATATTTCCCCCTCGGTGCGCCTGCAAATGAAACCCTCCGGTGGCCAAACTCTCCTGGCAAATATTCTCCCCATAGCCGTCGTATGGCCGTCCAAGCTTTGACAGATTGCTCAGTGGATTTCATACATCAACACATTTTTCAACATTTTGTGTTCTTTGTTGCGAGACTCAAATCATACTTTTTAATGAGGGAAAACTTGAACAACAAGGAAGACAGGGTTTTCCTTCAAGAGCTTTTTATTACGGGTAACAAAACATCTCTGCTCAGTTGTTGCAAGGGCAATGCCATTTTCAGAAAACAGCATACAATAACCAAAATGTCAGCTACAGTAAAAAGGAGAGCTTCTACAGGACCCGTAATCTAACTTGACCATTATTTGCCAACACTTACCTTTACCGTATTTTCTTGATTAAAGTACGCACCCCAATTAAAATACGCACCCCTGATTTGGGGCTAGTTCCAGACAAATCTGCAGAACGTAAAGTCAAAAACCCCAAATAAAGTACGCACCCCTTCTCCACTGATCTTGAACAAATTTTGAACAGGATAAATTCAAATTTAAGGTGTTCCTCCTATTATCTCCAGGTCATTTTTCTTATATCAAGAACTTCTACATAATGCCATTCCTTAGATTCATAAAAGATTCTCTTGTTTACTCTGCCAGCATCGTCTCTGCAAACTTGAGGATTGCCTACGACAAGTTACAAACTTCGCAAATTCGCAGGTATTGAGCCATGCATTGTTGCACCGCAGCTAGGTTCTTGGTTTGATTAAGCAAGGGTTTGAGGTCCTTTTCCAATTTGTCCGGGCAATAATCTCAAATAAAGTACGCACGCTGACTTTAGCAATGACTTTTGAATTTTGACATGTTTAAAAAGTGCGTACTTTATTCGAGACAATACGGTATACAAAATATCACAAAGTTCAATGCAAAGCTTCTCAATTTATGCTGGCAACACCCAAATAGAAGGTAAAACATTTACCTCCCTGGCATGCCATGGTAGATACTTGAATATCTTTATACTAGTTCTCTCCTGCTACAAAGTATAACCAACTCTGTATATACTTTATAGAGGTAGTACTTTATAGAGGTAGGAGTACTTCCAGGTGTCAGTGGCTCTAAACCTTGTAGTCCTATGGCCACACCTGGGAAAGTCATGGCATTGAGGTCGCTAGAGTTCTGAAAAACTGCCATTTCATACCCTGGTTGCAAAGAGAAAGTAGTTGGTCCACTCAATAATAATACATTTGTATATACAGGTACAATGTACTTAGGTACTAGTCATTCCTATGTTTCAGAATACAATGAAACTGCACCCTTCTTCTGTGAGGAGCTTCTGAGCAGATAATGCTATTAAAAGCACATGGATCAAAAGCGCCCTCTTGTATCAGGCAGAAGTACTGCATCTTGCATCACCCTCACTCTTTCTGCCTGTTGGCACATCCTGGTTTTCATGTCGAATTTCTGAGCAGTCAAACTGCTCTGCGAATGATGCAACCATTGTGGGGATGGCGTCTTGGATTTTCACGTTCCGTCCGAGCTCCATGCTCAACGAGGTCACGCCCTTTCCCACAATGCCGCAGGGCACGATGTGGCGAAACCAGGTCATGTCAGGGTTACAGTTCAGCGCGAATCCGTGGGTCGTGATGAACCTGCTGCCATGGACACCTGGAATCAAGGGGAACAAGTACTGTAGGAGCATCCTCATTGAATAGTTTTCAACAAAGCTTACAGCTAGATGTGCAAAGGTTAGGTGTGACAGGTAATTCAAAGATGGAGTGTTATGCCTTAGGAAGGTTATATAGAGAACAGAATGTCTGATTTGGAATGGAAATGGAATAAATGAAAATACAGTTAATTTTACGATGCATTTTGAGTTGAAACTTTGATGTCGCTATGGGACTACCATGTTACCTTTACACACCTCTAAACTGAACTCTAACAAATACACAGTTCCTCTTACCTATATCTCAGATTTTCCTGCCCCCGACCCAGACACCCTACTTCCAAAAAGTAAAACATTGGCACCTGCTAGGGATTCGAACCCAGGACCTTCAGATTTTAAGTCAATTACTCACTAACCACTAACTACATTGCCATTGAACTTAAACATATATACAGTTCCTCTCACCTATAGCACAGATTTTCCTGTCGCCCACCCACACGCCTGTGTCAGGCGACATCTGTGCCTGGATACCGAATGATTGACAGGCGCGGATCACGCTCTTCTCCAGCTGACAGATGTACCACTTTATAGACTTCCTGAGAAGAGAAGATGAGGCAGTGAATTGCCAATGCACCGTCAAAGTTCTGTCTTCTACTTTCATAAAACATTAAGTGACAATTCTAGATCTCGAACCAATTTAGCTAGAATTGTTGAACTCATCTTGCACTGGTCGTGAAGGAGAAGACAGACGCTATGTACAGTATTTATAGGTTCATTGTACCAGGGAAATTCCCCTATCTCTTTTCAACAAGTACGGTGACTACGGCTTTATCTAACAATTTGCTCTATTACCTCTATATATATATGTTCTACCAACCTGATGAAATTATTTTCGGAAGTACTGCCTTTTACTTTCAAAAAAATATCAATGGCAGAAGGAGATGTTTTTCCCACCTGAAATGAGCCAGGTTCAGCACAGGATAGACCACCAGCTGTCCAGGGCCATGGTAGGTTATCAACCCTCCTCTGTTAGTCCTGGAACACAAATATATCATATACATTACACAATATATATTTAATTAGATGATATCAATTGCCGATATCACCTGACTGAATTTAACATGTCTTGTCCTGTACATACCCCTCTTGAAAATCAACTTTGAAAAGTTGAAGGGACATCCTAGCTGTCTAGAGATGAAATAAATGCCAATGTGACCACATACTAGATAATGTTTCCCAAGGATACAAACATTAGGAACCCTGTCTATATAGACCAGATCTTATCGGTTCCCATGTATCTTGGGGAGTTCTGACTGTCACTTTATACTTTCAAGTTTAATACGCACGGCATACTAGTATATTATACTAATAATAATAGTAGACTAGTGACAGCTCACGCGCGTCATCTAGCGGATTACCTAAGAACCTACCTACCTAAGAAATCTCTCGACTCGACCTTTACCTATGAAACTCGGCTCCTAACTTCGTCAGTCTGTCCTCTTCAGAGCTCGGAAGCTGCCCTTTCCTGTAGCCCGTGGTGTAAACCGGCTGATGCTCACACAACAGTAACGTGTCTCTCGCCGGCTCCTTCGTTTTCCCGGCCAGGTCGTCCAGATGTTGCCGCTGAAGTTTTTCCTGAGCACGCAGCCCCTCCGAGTATGAGATTCTCCCCAAATTCCTTACATACAGAACTCGATTCATGACTCAGATCATCAGCGGTTGGTCTCTAATAGTACAAAAAGCAGTGTACACATATAAACATCTGCAAAAAATTATAAAATTGAATTTTTTCATGGGCAAAACAGCAGACGCCCTATTTTTCGACTGGGAGCAGCCATCTTGGATTACAAAGCATGGTGGGAGGAATAGATTAAAGGGGTCATCCATTAATAGATTTTGTGAATCGGATTGAAAGTAGCTTAAATCGCTAAGATAGACTGTAATACAACACAATTATAAGTGGTTGTATTCAAAATGAAAAAAAAAGTTAGTGTTGTATTGTTTGCTTGATTATTTCGTAAATATAGATCCAAGAGCTATACTGTAATAGTGTGTAAATGGTTTTTCCCTACAAAGGGGTTAAAGGTCGTGATTCAGAAGTCGGCGGGAAGACATTTCGTGCAGGTCTTTAAACTTGACTCATGTTGTTTGAAGACTCCGGACTTGTTGCAGGCCTTTGCTAAGGTTTGTGGCTTATCGTTATGTAAGGAGCCTTCTAAAATACTGAATGTTCTGTGTCTTTTCATGTAAAATTGTACTTTGACCAAGTAACTTGAGTAAAGAGAGACCTCTTGACTATCACACAAGTATAGAAGTACCAAATCGTTGTTTTTGTCAGAATTTGTGTTTTTATCTTGCACCAGTCTTTCACAGAACGGTTTGTAATTTCACTGCTTCTTTTGTATCATAAGACAGGTCACAGGGCCAAAAACCAAGGAGGATATACATGTAGGGCACAATGAAAGCAAATGGGGGGCCATTTTAAGCGCTGATAAGATGGTTTTTGAAATGATATGGAGGTATAATCAACCGAAACCAAGGTTCCAATCTTTTGTGTTTATAAGGCCCGGGAGTATGCATATGGGAGTCCTCCGGGTAAACCAAATACCGGTATATATGTAGCACCCATGCTACTTTAATTTGATTAGTTACTCATTCAAATAATGCATTTTCCCCTTTGTTTACTGTTATTTTAACTGTTACAGAAATATGGCATCAGAGAATGTTGTTATACGTGCCGCCCGTCCAGAAGACTGTGGGGAAATCCTGCGCATGATAAAGGTAAGGAAGCAACATGTCAAAGAAAATAGTATATACAGTACTAGTACATACATGATACATTTGTATATGTAATGTTATCATTCAATTTTTGATATTGTTAGTCAGGCGTGATATCAATGATAGGTTTCTACAAAATCTGCTTTTCCCCCTTTCTTCTGAAGTTACGAGTACTTAGTACTTGTATGTAGCAAATGAACTCTTCCACTACATAAGTAATGTCTTTATGTATAATAGATACATGTATGTATACATGTCTGTATGAACCAAAGTTGAAATAGCTGAATGATACAAAATGCAATAGTCTAATTACTTTTCTTTCTAAGTACATGTACTAAGTGAGTAAGACATTTGATGGTTGTCTCTAACTGCAGGAGTTAGCAGTGTACGAAAAGATGCCTGAAAAAGCTACCCTGACTGAAGAAGGTATTGAAATACATTTTGGAACTTGTTCATTCTTTTTTTGGCAATATTCTATTGAATCTATTTGTATGAAAATCAGAATTGTATGCTCAGCTGTTTTTAGTTTCCCGTTATAATTAGCTTGAAGAGTGATTGAGTTATGGATTGTTGCACAAGAAGACAATAGCTAGTTAAGACAAGTCCTTCCCACACCAGACTGTCCATCTCCTTTTCTTCCCTTGGGCCACACAACTTTGTGCATTCACTACAGCTGAGGGCTAGTCCACTGGTGGTAATGGTGTGTGTTCAATGGCCATACTCTTTCCCAAATTCTGAGTGCTAAGCAGAGAAAGCAGAATGTACCATTTTTATGTATGTACTATACTATTGCTCCTGTTCATAGACGTTATAAACCTAGTAACATTTTACATGTAGTATCTATTGTTACAGCATTGCGAGACGATGCGTTTGGAGATCAGCCATACTACAGAGCACTTGTGGCAGAAGTGGGCTCAAATCTAAAGGACGGGACCAACCTGATTGGTTATGCCATGTACTACTTCTGCTACTGCCCCTGGCTAGGGAGGGGCATTTATCTAGAGGACTTCTATGTAGAGCCTGCACACAGAGGTACTAGTATGTGTGTTTTTGTTTTGAAGGAATAATCAAGTCTTAGACAATACAGAGTTAGATATTCAATTCATCTGAAGTACAGCCAGCAGGTACCCATCTGAGTATTGAGAATTAAAGAGACAATTAAAACTGGGCATTCTAAGGCCTCTTTAATGATGGGATGAAATTACTACATGTATCAGACAGGTCACAGTTGAAGGTTGAAGAAGGTGGCCACATGTGACCTAGTAGCATCCCTGGTCAATCTCATTCTGAAATTTATGCTTGTCTCCTCCCCAGTGTAAGAGGGTGCATGGTTAGAGCTTGAGGGCACAGTGCCCTCTTCCCGATTGTTTAGAAAAAAGACTTGCATTGTCTTGTGTAATATATGTGTTTATTCAGGGGTTATGATGTTGTTTGTTTCTTTACACAACACATGTGCGTTTCTTCCACCACAGGTCGAGGCATTGGGACTTCAATTATGAAGGAAGTAGCAAAGGTCAGATATCAGGAAATATTTTGTATGTTTTGTGTAGCAAGGAAGTACAAAACCACAATTTCGACAACTTTTGCTTGCTTTTGATGTGTTATTGATCAAGGAAACATATTTCTACACAGATAATCCTTGTCGACTTCCCTTTTTTAGGAAAATGTTTGTCAATACTTGCATTGCAACTCTGATAATATATAACTGAAAACAGTCTATTGTATTTACATAAATTGTACATCTTATCTTGTTGTAGATCGGATTGAAGCACAGATGTAACAAGATGCAGTGGGTCTGTCTGAACTGGAACGACGTCGCCATCGAGTTTTACAAGAAACATGGCGGCAAGGACGTCACTGTGGAGGAGAAATGGCACCTCTTCAGGATGGACCAACAGGAATTAGCAGCATTTGCGCGGGAATAACTTCATCTCCAAGCAGATGTGGGAAGGCAAAATGATTACTTTTTCCTAGCTCCTATTTCTGTGACAAACTGTGTCAGCTAGGAAAATGTAACAATTTTGACTGACCCACTGTCTGCTTGGAGAATAGGATATCTGCCATTCCTTTTTTAATTCCTCCTAGATAATACAAAAAATGCTTTCCAATTCCATTCTGCCAAAGATGATGTTAAGTTCAGGCATTGAGGTTAGATGATCATATTCAAGTAATACAGAATCTTGGTTCGTTGTTTGCATTATAATAATTTCCTTTCATTCTGATTTATAAGCTTGTACAATTCATTTATTGTTGAAATGTGGAATAAATAAAACTGTTGACCGAGCTTTGTTGATTTCATGTTCATAGAGTAGTATAACATGTACTCCAATTTTTTGTTACTCTATATATTTTTGCTAGTAAATGTTGCCTCTCTAGTGTGATAGGTATGTTACATTCATGGTCTCAAATGACCGACATTTTCCACGCACACCATGTCCACACTGCCCTTTTCTAGGGTCAGAAGTCCAAAACCTGAAAATGCCAAAAGGTTAATAATGTCTCTCCCGGGACGAAGAAGATAAGTAATGTTTCGGTGACAATTGGAAAAAGGGGCCCGGCCGGGTAGGTTACGTGCTGCCTTCTTTTCACGTTTGTCCTAGTTAAAACGCTCCATAACTGTTTTTGTAAAAGTCTTCTGAGTGTTCACAGAAACGCCAGCAACATGGCATGTAAAGATAAACGTGACAGATTCCCACTAGATGCTGATGTATCGGTGTTGATAGTATTGGTTGGGAGACACCTGCGCACACCCTTCACAAGTGGATGCTCTATTGTCGCAACAACATAATATATGTTGAATAGTAGCAAGAAAAACTGGTTGCACCACGTCACGTGAAAGAAATACTAGACAATAGCGGTAACTCATTTATCTCGCCCAGCAACGATCTAGGTTTTGATAGCAAACCTTTTTGTGTGCTGCTAGAAGAAGAAGAAGAACTTCGGAAGTTTATTGCGCGACAATTGTAGCTGATGTATGGCAACTTACGTACGTGAGAATTGAGCTATTACTAATTGTTTAAATGCCGGCGCCAGCCACAAAGCCCGCAACGGGCCGGGGGCTACATAAACAATCTTTATTGACACAACAAAAGTTCAGAGACTTTCACATATGACCCAGTTAGTAGTTCAAAGGGCGGGCCGGAATGTACCAAATGCATAAAAGGGGGGCTTATGGTATTTATTTGAAAATGATTGCTAAACATTTTGATCATCAAAATTGAACGAAATTAAATCCAAAGATTCAATGGAAAAAAAATGGATGAAGTCGTAGCAATAATGTAACTTGACCATTTTTTCCTGATCCCCATTGCCTACATCTGATACACCCGTTTGTAAATAGAACTGTCCATTTCAACCTCATTTTCAAGAGGTTACCAGATGCGTTCTACTAACTTCCAGGGCCTGCAGGAGGAGTGCAAGCATTCATTTCTGAATCCTTTCTCCCAGGTAAAATGGCATCTGAGGAGTTTATCATTCGTCCTGCCCGTCCCGACGACTGTGGAGAAATAGTGCGCATAATCAAGGTAATGTGCAACATATATAAGTTTAACTGATATGCCATAAGTCATTGCTAAGGCCTAGGAAAAAAACGTGTTTCCGGGTACCCACCCCACCCTGGCAAAACCTGCCGAACCCGGGAAGGAGATAGATATATAAAAGTTTCGATCTTAGTGATGCAAACTTTGCAGAATCGTTTTCCATATTTCTGTTGCAGTAGATCGAACGAAATCTAAAGAAAAGAAAAAAAAAGAATCCCTTCCTACCGACCCTATTTTTTTCAGGACATTAGTTAAACAGAAGCACAACATTAACTTTCCCCGGCCTAGTCAAAATATACAACATGCCTTTGATGTGTGTGTTTTTTTTCTTTACTGACTTTCAATTGTCCAAGTTCACCGCAGAATCAAGTCATAGCTAACCGGATGTTATCCAGAATGCAGATAAAAACTGAATTGATGCTTTGTTCATAACTTAACATCTGTGTGATTTGTTGAACCCAGGCCCTAGCTGAACACCAAGGATTGGGTGACAGAGAAACCGTCTCAGAAGAAGGTAGTAGGGAACTGTTAAAGTTTAAGCCAAGCTTATATTGGTACAACAATAGTGTGGCGTCGCGTGGCGTAATAGTCAGAAAGTTTGGCTCAGAACCAGTGGGTCCCGGGTTCGACATGCCCTCGGGAAAGGCACTTACTGTATACCAATAAAACCTCCTTGTGTATACTAATTTCGTCACTTGACCGTTGAGTGACGCCCACCGAGCTTCTTAAATCTGTCTAAAGTGTGTCATACACTGATTTGGTGTGACAAGGAAGGCACATATTCATTTTTACCATCTAGAACCGTATTTTAGTTTTCTTTAACTGTCGGATCTCGCAATCGTGAGTACCAACCAGACGTTTCTTACATTTCAAATCATTCTGTGATGTTGAATGCATATAGGTTAGATACGTTAAGTCATAACAATAACTTACATTAAACATATTCAATTTCAAATTTATGTTGCAGCCTTGCGGGAAGACGCGTTTAGGGATGACCCTTACTTCAGGGCGCTCGTAGCGGAGGTTCCAGGTACTGTAGTTGCAGCAAGTGGCGAAGCAGCCAAGCTCGTCGGCTATGCCATGTACTATTTCTGCTACTCTCCCTTCGTACGCAGAGTCATGTATCTGGAAGACTTCTACGTAGAGCCGTCGTACAGAGGTGAAACTTATTCAGTTTCTATGCTGAATTATATCTATATGGTATGAACGAGTTTAGACTTTATGGCAACTGGCAATCCACTGTTATATAGGCCAGGCAGGGTAATGCGTACCTGTTTAGCCATCCGCCAAGAAGGCTATTACAACTATAGAATATCAATGGGGAAACATTACTCAAACGTACATTACTTGAATAGTTTCATTTGGTTGGTAAATAATTGTATACTTTCAGTTCTTTAGGTCTTTACTATACAACCGAAAGTTCCGAATCTGCCTAGGTTTCGGTAACTCCTCAGCTACCTTCCATGGGACTATAGAGTGAGTTAGATGATATGCACCATATGAAAAATTGGCAAAGATACCGTAATATTACATTTAGCAATACTTCATCGAACGGTTATCTCTATGAGCTGTACCTAATTGCACAGTCATAAAGAGGTTTAACCCAGCGCCAAACATTTGTCGCCTGAAATTTGAATATTAAGAAAAAATCAGTAAAATGCAGCAAAGCGGCACGACCACTACAAATCTCATTTTTATGAATTTATTCATCGTACATTATTTAAAAATTCAGTGGTAACGCTGTGATTTCTAATGAAATAATCGTGGTTGTGCCTTTTATGTCCTCAACATTTACTGTATATTTCTGTCCTCAGGTCGTGGTGTTGGTACAACTCTTATGAAGAAAGTAGCAAAGGTTCGTTCAATTGGAACTTTCGACTGACTATTTTCTTCAGTCGTCTGCTTTCTGTACGTATGACGTCAGCAAAGGGTCACAGATCACACTATCCTGACTTTGCCTCGCCAATGTAATATTTTGTCATTTGAAAAAGGCAAAAAGACTTTCCTTACCATTTGAAAATTTCGTTTGTAGGCAACATATATAGATGTAATAGTTATAAAATGCATTTTTATTATACATATGTGATTAGTATGTGTGTTGTTATTGGCCTATCGAGGCCAGGCTCCCTTGCGGCCCGCCACCTGCAGTTGTTTGTATCTTTTGTATACTCAAAATTTGCAATGTAGTGACTCTTTTCTCTTCAGATCGGCGTGGAAAGCAACTGTAACAAGATGCAGTGGGTTTGTCTTAACTCGAACGACGTCGCCATCAAGTTTTACAAGAAACATGGCGGCAAGGACGTCACAGTGGAGGAGAAATGGCACCTCTTCAGGATGGACCGCGAGGACTTGATATCATTTACGAAGCTCTGAAGGAGGCATGCGTTTGCTCATACAGTTAGCCACTATTGCTGCATGTTGCATTTGTAGACTTCATTAAAATGACTATTCGATTTCTTTTGTTACCTTCGCAGATGTGTGTGTACGTGTGTGTTTGTGTTTGTGTGTGTGCGTGCGTGTGTGTGTGCGTGTGTGTGTGTGCGTGTGTGTGTTTGCGTGTGTGGTATTTTATATATGTCATACCGACCCAAGAAAACACACATTTCAATGCAGAATGCGCCAAAAGTTAAGGAAGTTTTGTGTCCTCGAATACAAAACTGTAACAACATTGATTCCAACCTCCGAATCCGGTATTCGAATTTTCGGCGGCGACGCAACCGGCGCGTTCGAAATACACTGTAAATATTTTATGGAAGCCCGTGTGATACAACTCCCGAATTCTATGTGATACGGGAAATTATCACCCGGTCCGGAACAACCGTATCAGGCCTAGGCATGACATAAACACATTTACAACACGCCAATGATAGCACGGTGCAATTGATAAAGCTTCTGACGGGATTTATAAATTCTAAACTTAAAACACACTTCCATTATTCTAACCACAGCATGAGATAGTTAACCACAGTTGTGTTAATCATCATCATAGCTTGTCATAATAATAATAATAATGGTTTATTGGTCAGAAATAACCTGTGCAATGGCAGCCAGTGCTGAATTGCTGCAGGGTTTACAATCATATAATACAGAACAGATACAAATTTGCTCCACACTTGCACTTTCGCAAGGGTCTGGGCGGCTGCCATTCGGGGCCAGCAGGTGACCTCAATATGATCTTCCCCAACCAAAGTCAGGTACCCATTCACGCCTGGGTGGAGCGAGGAAAGTCGTGTGAAATGCCTCTTCCAAGGGCATATCGGGGTTTCGAACCCGGGACCTCTTGGTTCTGGGCGAAACACTCTACCGATTGCGCCACACGATGTCACAACTGTCGCTGTAACTCTCCACCCAGCAGTTTCGTTGGCTTCTCGGAAGGTCAGTGTGTCTGTGCAGGTTGATGAAAGTCTGAAGCGGTGCATCAGATGTTGTAGGGTTTGGGGGTCCTCACCGCAGCTGCAGGCTGCACTGTTGGTCTTTCCCCACTGTGACAGTTGTGTCAATAGCGATTGCCCTAACTTGTAACATTGACCTTCGCAAGTAACGTGGACCTGTCGTGTCCAAACGGCTCCTGTCACTGTGAGTGTTCTTGGCGGATTTGAAGAGTGCGTGAAGGAATTTCAGTATCTCTAGTGCCTCGAGTGTTTATTCGTTCGCCTCGAGTGTTGTTCAGAGCAGAACGCTCCAGTGATCCCGGTTTCTGTGTGTTTGATACAAAATAACGTGTACTGATGACGTAATAATAAGGCGGCGTTACACCGAGCTTGTACCCAGAACGCAATGCGCCTCTGATGGAGTTTTGGTCAACGTTGCATTAGACTTAGTGAATGAATGAATGAATGAATGACGTAGTGAATGAATTAATGAATGAATAAATCATCTAATTTTGTCGCTGTACGGCCGCTCAGCAACGGCTGTCTGATAGAAAAAAGGGGGCCTGATGGGGTTTCAAGAAGTCATTTTTCTGGTTCGATAACTAGACTGCGCAACGAAGGTTAAATTAAATGAAGAACACTTTTTTCACCGCAAACTTTACCTAAGTCAAAAATTGTTGATACGGACTTGATATACGCGCAACTGCCCCCCTCCTTACATGACCACTTTCAACACGCCCTTGCTCTTACGCCACTGACCAATACTTACGTCAAGGACGTGTGACGTCACCCCGCTGAGTCAGGTGGTTGTTTTTGTGGTCCTGTGAATGAAGTGTTTTTAACGGGTCCTTCATATTATCATATCCGGTGTCGCCCGGATCGGACCCACTGGGCGTCAACAAACAACAACAGATTGTACAACTTACAAACTGGTGCTGGAGGGATTCTGCTGTGCGCTTCCCGATTTTTATCAACAATTTGTGTCTTCTTTCTGCGACTCTCTCATATCGAATCGAAGCTGAATCTCGTCCATATCAAAAGGTATTGTGTCAGTTGATATTTAATCATATTTGCTCTGAGACATGCTGCCTTATGCAATGATTTATAATTGTGATACCAGACTCCGAAATTGTAGTCTTGTAATGGTAACTCTAACCTTTCATATCAATTGACGGGAAAAATACTTTTCGGAACAAGACGCGTATATAGAGCTGTTCCAGAGTACACAAAAAAGGAAAGTGATCTCGAACCAGTTTAGCTCAAATGAACTCAATGAACAGATGAGCTAATCTTCCACAGGTCGTGACAGGAAGACAGACGCTATGTACAGTATTTACAGGTTCATTGTACCGGGGAAATTTCCCCAGCTCTTTTTGACAAGCACAATGAACAGTGGACCACGGCTTAACGTCCCGTCCTAAGGACTGCGACCCTTTCCTGTAGCGTGCATGTCGGTTGAGCGACACAGCCGGGATCGAACCCGGGGCTGCCCGTTGCCGCATACGCATTACGTTCCGGCGACGTGCTTTTTCTTGCTCGACTCTCGTGAAAATCAGTACCTATCTTCGTTAGGGACGTCCTCTCGGATCGGACGCCACATATCACAGCAACCTTTAAAATTCAGTTTTTCAATTGTTTAGCCACTAAAGATGCAGATGAGTCAGACGTTCAGCCTGGTTTCCATGGCAGCGCTGCTGTCGGCGTCCTTCTGTCTGATCGGCAGCGTGCAGCACCAGCCCTGGAGTCCTGGGAACGAGACCTGGGGGCCTGGGGACGTGCTGGACTGCTCCAACCACTTCGTTCTGCAGAGGGTCACGGACACAACCCACGGCAGGTGAAGAATAGGTTATACTGGTGATATATAAAGCTGGTCTACTGTTAGAGTTTCGGAACTAGACTCTGCCACAGGAAGAACACTGAGGAACAGTCACAACATCACTGTTCCCTATGCCAGAACTAAGAGATTGCAGCAATCTTTCCTGCATTGCGCCATCAGAACATTCAGTTTCCACTTACTTAGTATGTCGCATGACTTGAGTTGAAGTAATGTTGTGATTTTTTTAGCTGCTTTGTCTTTTTACATTGGTGATGGTACTCAATTCAGAGGGAACGCAGCTGTGTTCTCTCTGCCTATGTACATTTGATGAAGAAATGTGTAATGATAAATAAAATTCATATTGATAGAGTTGCTTACTTAGAATTGAAAGGTTCTGGGTTCCAATCCATAGCGAGAAATGATGAACAAATAAATACATGTGCGCTAATTGCAAGAATACGTAAACAAGTACGTAATCTAATTTTTTTTAAGCTATCCAAAATCACAGTCCGAATATCTCAGTATAATTCTTTTGCCCCTTTTTTTAGATATTACCAAGACACTGTCCTTCCCACGAGTGAAGTCTCGCCACAGCTGGCCCTCCGGACTGTACTGCTGCCCAAGCCGGTAGAGGTCGCTCCTGACGTCACAGGCTTCCAGTATGCCTGGCAAGTGTCAATTATCTGTTTGCTTAAAGGGGAGGTATTAAGAAATATGGGCTCCTATCTTAAGGTGATGATAATCTTAGGGTAGTAATTTGGTATTGTGGTTAGGGTTATTGACTTTGCGACTTAAGGTTCGGAGTTCGAATCCCTAGCAGGTCAAAGTAAGTGTTTTGACCTTGGGAAATGAACAAAATTCCTCCCTCTACTCGGGTGAAAATGAGACAATGTTCGTGAGCTGTGCTTTTTTGTCCAAAGGTCGTTAAATGTATGTGAATAAGATAATATGAGTTTAAATAGTGTGTCATCTGTCATTTGTACTACGACAAACGAAAAACCGTACATCGTGTGTGACTAAATGCTGCTTCAGGCGTACTCCGCATGTCAAGTAGGGTCAAACAAAAAGAGGTGCTGAAACACTTGTCATACTATCGCGCTGTACGGTATCTAAGTGAAGCTCGTGGCAACACCCTCTCTGCAGCAAAGGCTGTCAAGAACCCTTCACGGCACTTCAGACACTTGTGGGTTGGAGTGTTTATAAGATACTAGGAGCGAATACTGGGTGTGGTTGTTACCAATACCTAAGGTCAAGGTTTCTGAAGTTGCAATTGCAGTTTGGGGCCAGGTGGCGGTGTCCTTTACTGTACTCATTTGCATATTCGTGATCCCACAAATGAGACACTGACCTTTCTTTCGCGCACCAGACTTCGAGCTTCCTATCAAATGTAGATCAATAGTTACTTAGCTGCAGTATGTGTTATTACTTAAGTTTATCCATGTTCAAAAGGCGCATTCTCAGTATAAAACTGTTTTCAAACATTCTGTTTTAACAGGTCTGATGACGTCAGAGCAGCGACACGGTCGCAGCCGCAAAGGCTCACTGGACAGATATGACGCTACACCCTAAAACCGTCCGACCTTTAGTAGAGACACCTGTATCTATGGAGGTTTCATATTATAAATCATAGCAAGGTCTCAGCGTGTTGAAAGGGGAAATATCTAGCCACCTTTACTTCACATTATATAAGACCTATTTTCATTCATTCTTTTTAAGCCAGATCTTCAAGAAATAATCTAGTTAAAGATGCTCATGTTTAGTTTTTTTCTTATTGCAATATACAAAGTCATGTTTAGTTTTTTTCTTATTGCAATATACAAAGTAAAGATACACACATGTAATACACAGTGGTGGTGTGGTCAAGCAAACTGTATATTGTTACTGGCACCACATGGAAGATATACATTTTTTTAATAGTACAAACACATGTAGACAGGGACGGTATCGTCTTATGAATTTATACAACCGATTTGATGTAAACTAGAAAAATGCTAAAAAGACTTTGGTTAGGTGCAACTGAGGTACCTATAGCTGACAAGTAAAATGATTATGTTAGTTAAAGTGCTAAGAATAAGATTAAGTTTGTCGTTGCTTTTGCTTTATATTTCGCATTGTTTGCATTTGATTTGAATATGGTGATTATTGTTCTGTGTAATTTGTCGTTCTCTAGATTTTTGCTGATTTTACTTCTTTTGTATTTTGTTACGTTACAACATTTTTCTTGACAACGGGGTGATAATCCTTGAAACTTGTAAATAAAGTGCTTATTAACTTATAACCACGATTGTCCTCTGATGAATAAGGCACTCTTATTAAAATCCCGTCTGTTTTGTAATAGTTTGGTAATAATGCAATAAACTTATACTTCGAAAAGATATTTCATCTAGGTCACAATAATCCGATAAAAACACAACTTCTATGAAATATTCACTGGAAGTTGAGACATTTTTATGTCTCTAAACCACAAAAAATTCTAACAGCAGTAATTCCAACGCCAGAATCCCGTATTCGAACGTTTGACCGCGGCACACTCTGGTAGCGCGAAGTGCGTTCGAATGATTCTACGGATGGCCGTGTAAAAGTAGAAGCCCTTAATTTTGATAGCCCAAAATATGACTCGGTCCGGAACACCCGTATGACATAAAAATGACATTAAGATTGTGTTACCAGGAACTGTAATGCGATCCCTGTATAAAAATTTCGAAACTTTTCAAAATTCATGATCATTTATATTGCTATGGGGAGTAAAATGGTAAATGTTTAAATGCGATGACAGCATGGCAAGAGACAATTCGTACTATAGCCAGGTGTCACTGCGTCATAAGATGGATTTATTTGGCCGTGGCGTCGCGAGCTTGACAAATACCTATACACGGTTATACGTGTTGATTCATGGTGTGTTTGTGTGTGATGGGTTTCCCCAGGTTCATTCATATTTGTGCTGTTTGGACACGCGGCTCTTGTTTCCCTTCAACTTTCTATGTGCTACTCAAACTGCATAGAAATTTGTCAAAGGTAAAGATGAAGAGTAACTTTTTTTACTCGGGTTAGACCCCGAGGTGGCGCACTTTCTTGTTTTCGAATTGAAAAAAAATATCTCCATACTTTTGCACATTTGTAGTTGAAATGTTGCTTTATATGCTTCTTGACAGCACCCACAAAGTTATGAAACGCTCAGATATGGTTTTGACCGACCACGAGACGGAAACGCATAGTAGATAGTAGTGTTGCGTCCGCAGGCGATGTCCTTGGTACTGAAATGGGGGTCTGTAGAAAGTCCTTGTCGTGTGTGGGGGATATCACTGTATCAATCGGATAATCAGGTTAACTTTGCTAGTCTCGTGTCCAGAGTACCTGAAGATTGACATGACATAAGCCTAACAGTGCCCTGGGCACGAGACTGAGAAGGTCTCGAAACTGACCTTTTCAAATGACCTCAAGGCATTTAGTCTTAGAGCGCCAAAGTTTGATTTGAGAAGTGTCAAGATAAGGAAAGAAGATGCTTGTCCTGAAAGCTTGCTCCCAGAAACGCCATCTATCTAATAAGGTGACTCAAAGGTTATATTTCTTCGTTTAAATTAAGTTGGTTTGGAAGCTAAGGTAGCGCACCATCCCCAGGATTTGTGGGGAGGGGGGCAAAAATCTACAAAAAATAATTCTATTAGCTTTGACATGATAAGCTGCGTTGTGCTTCTGTAGCGAAAGTACGTAGACTTTTTAGCCCATTCTAAATCATACAGTGAAGATACTATAATTCTAAATAGCTTATGCAAGTTTTATTAAAACATGTTATAGATTGATTACACATGACAAATCATCATGTAGTATCCTCATGTATCGGTTGCTAAGGAAATAAGTTGCCTAGCAACCATTGCTATGTAATCATTCTATATTTCGGGGTAGAGGCTACGATCTGGTAGAATCTACACTGACACTGGTGCGATATCGATGTGATGTCAAACTCATAATCATTATAAGGCACACTCACTGATGATATGATAACGGTCGCCGCAGCATATGACGGAATTGTCACATTGGAACTGGACGAGATCTCACGAGAACACAGGAGAGCTGTGAGAGTAACTGAATCCGGGCCTCAGAGACTGGCAAACATCAAATTTCATATTGTAGGTCTGGTGTGATCTTCTTGGTCAGAGTATAGGTGTGTACTGTGTTTGTTTCCATTTGTCCATTTGTGTGACGCACATGGAACCATGGTTGCAAAGGTGTGGCTGCTACAATGGGGATATGGTTACTGTAATTCACTTTAAGTTCACAGTATCAAAATTTGATGGTGTAAGGAAAATGAACATTTTCACTGAACTCTAACTTCACGGTGGCAGCAAGTGATTTACGAAATTACAGAAAGGATGTGTGAAGGAATCGAAAATAGGTTTTTCACGGTGATGATAAGTTCACGGTCCAGCGGTGACAGTGAAAACAGGGAACATAAAGTTACAGTGAAAGAAACAAGAATTACAGTATCTATAGGTGTCACCAGCTTCATTTTATGATGCACGCTGAACCTTTTATCGAAATTGCATTTAATGAACACATGGATGGTCCTTTTGTGACCTATCACTTACACCAGTTTGCAGAGTCTGTTGCTCTTTTTCATGACCAGGGACATATAGAACAACAAGTTTCCTTAACGTCTCCATCCAAAAAGCGAAATGAAGAAATTTATGGAGTTAGTAGTGGGTAAGTGGAACTATGATATATAGATTGCTATACGTTGATGAAGGTTAGACATCCAGGTAGTAAGATAAGCCAAAAATAGTAACTCAAGCAACTGAATAAGATTTTGAAACAGTCAGACGTTTCAGACAGTATCCACTGTCTTTCGTCAGTGACTAACGATAGGACTGAGAACACCAGGTTTTATACCAAAACTCTGAATAGATATGTTAATGAGGTTAAGACAATTTAGGATGTCTTGACGTAGTCTTCAAAAGAAGATTAATTCAAGACAAAGTTGTAAGTACGTACTTGGTATAAAACCTGGTTTCCCAGTCCTATCCTTAGTCACTGACAAAAAACAGCGGATGCTGTCTGAAACGTCTGACTGTTTCAAAATTTTATCCTGGGTTGCTTGAGTAACTATTTTTGGCTTATAAATTACTATAGCCTGGAAACTAAATGATGTCCCCAGGGCCAGGCAATTTAAGCTTATTGTAATTTCAGAACAAAAGACACAGACTGTTTTGTCTGACAGTGTGCCTTTTGTTCTGAAATATCCAGGGCTTTGAGGACACCGTCAGGAAATTCCCAATATACTGTGACAATCTATTGTTGCCCTACAACCTCAGTGCCGCAAATTTGTTTCTCAGACTGGGTCACAAAGCATTATGGGCAATGGAGTGAAGTCTGCTATTTCCAACAGTCTGCCATCTCTGATGGCCTGACATGTCACAAGTTGTAATTGTAGATATTACTTCTTCCATATGTATTCAGCATTTTTCCAAGCTGCATTGGTGGAGGTGTTGTTGGTGTGTGTGTGTGTGTGTCTGTATGTGTGTGTGTGTGTGTGTATGTGTGTCTGTATGTGTGTGTGTGTGTGTGTGTGTGTGTCTGTATGTGTGTGTGTGTGTGTGTGTCTGTGTGTGTGTGTCTGTATGTGTGTGTGTGTGTGTGTGTGTGTGTGTGTGTGTGTGTGTGTATGTGTGTGTGTGTGTGTGCGCGTGCGTGTGTGTGTGTGTGTGTGTGTGTGTGTCTATATGTGTGCGAGTGCATGAGTCAGCAAAAGATTAAGGCTTTCCTATAGTGGCTTTCAGAAATACTGCAGCTGCTCCTGTGTTAAGTATGCTATGGTCATTATTTTTGACTTAAGTGAATACTTTTTTTCCTTTTTCTTCAGGGTTTTTCCTGGCTATACTGGCAGTGCATCACGTGGATTGCTCCCCCTGCAAGCCGTCTGTTGATCAAGTGTGTTCATGTAAGGATGGACTCCTAAGCAGCAGTGAGACATGTACTGTGTGTGCATGCTCGCAGGATGGGAACTACGGGAAATGCAAGAGTGAGTCTCTGCCTGACTTTTCTTCATTGGGTTGACAATACACTATAATTTTGAATGTGTGGTGTCAGTGTGGCTTAATGATTAGAGTGTTGGATTCCGGTCAGAACCAAAAGGCTACAGGTTTGATACGTACTCTGACATGCTACAATGTTGTGCCCTGTCCTTCCTACCATGACAGTGGAGTGACCCGCACCAAGCTACCCTGGGAGTCCAGACACCGTATATCGGCGCGCCACCGAGCACCGCACGCATGCCCAAGCTTTCCCGGCCCACCCTCCCGCTGCCCCCCGAAGACCGACCCCGCCCCAATCTCTCCTGTAAACCCAAACTCTGCTAGTCGATATACGGGTCTGGAGACGGGGCTCTTGTGGTCAGTTTCTAGCACAGATTCTGTGCTAGAACGTTCTTCGCGCTATTGGCCTGCCGGTACTCTATCCCCGCACAGCTTGGGTTTACAGCGGAGATTGGGGCGGGGTTGTTCTTCGGGGGTAGCACCAAGCTAATCTTTTTCAAGTGTGCTGAAAAACACATACAGATTTGGTGTGCCAACTAACTTCCAACATCTGCACTTTTGCCACCAAGAACGGAATTCATTTTTCTTTTACACTATAGATTAATTGTTTTGGTCTAAAACTTCCATTGCAGAATGAATTGTTGGAGTATGCCGCTCTCTCTTTCTCTCTCTCTCCAATTTTACGTCTTTTGTTTCCCATCATATGGGGGTTGCACGTGCTTGCACATGGGAGCCCCAGAACTCCTCATCAAGTGCAAGTCTTTTTTGTAGCAAGAGTTTTTACGGCTGGATGCCCTTCCTAACGCCAACCCAAACCATACTGTTGGGCTTAGGACATGGGAAATATGTGGCTTTCCTAAGGACACAACGTCTAGGTGCACGTCCGGACATGTCGGGGTAATCCACTGGGGATTGAACCTAGGTCTCATTGGTTCATAGCTGGATGCTCTGCCACTATGCCACACAGACGCCAATTGTACATTATCTCTTTCAAAGTGTCCTTCGCATTTCAGTGATAGCTACATGCCTTAGCAACCTGTCAAGGTTTATGCTAATCTACAGTGACAACTGCACATAGCATTGAAGCTTCGTGCAACACTACCTATAAGTTATAACACTCAGCTGAACACTTTCAGTACAGATTTCAGGCTTGAGAAGAGCAGCTTGGTTGTTTTTTCTGCTTGAGAAGCTCTGTAAAGAGAGATGAACAATTGAATTTGATGATTCTGCACTATACTATAGTGTATATTATTCATGTTGGGAAAAGGAAAGTGATCTCGATCCAGTTTAGCTCACTGAAGAGCTAATCTTCCACTGGTCGTGACAGAGAAAACAGACGCTATATTCAGTATTTCCAGGTTCATTGTACTGGGGAAATTCCCCTAGCTCTTTTCTACAAGCACAATGAACAGTGGACCAAGACTTAATGTCCCGTCCTATTAGGACAGTGACCCTTTTTGGTAGCGTGCATGTCGGTTGAGCAACACAGCTGGGATCGAACTCACGACTTCTAGTTCCAGAGGCAAGATCACTAACCACTGGACTAAGCAGCTACCGTTCAAACCTGGGCATTTCATCCTTGATTTCAGTTTGCATGGTAGAGATAGAAATATCATATTCAGTATTCAAATATAAGATCCCCCTTTGCAGATCTATGAGGTATTCCTAGAACAGAAAATTTTTTAATCATCATGTGAAGTCTAATCCATAACTATAAATCTTGAAATAGTCACGGTAGTTTTTTTTGTAATCATTTGTGTGAACTCTCCTCCCCAAATTCATGACACCGTGAATATTTTATCCAATGTGTGACTGATTTTTACTACAGAATTGTTTCAACCGTGAACTCAAAATCCAGCAAGAAAACATTTCCTCTTCTGCCACGGTATCAGGTCCCTGCAAAAAGAAATGAATTTACAGTTACTGTTACAGTTCTTACTTGTTACAGTACTGTCATTGCCTTTAAGTACCAGAGTTATGATCAGCCAAGGATTGATGTGTTAAAAAATTCCTATAGGAGCATCTTCACTAAGTAGCTTTAAAGAACGGTTGCAGTCAGATATGCAAAGACTAGTAGGTGTAACAGACCGTTCAGTGTAATATAACTAGCTGCTGCCGTGCTGCGTGCCTGCGAAGCTGGTGTGTTACGCCTAATGGCGGTTGTACCGGCTATATAGATACAGATACAGATACAGACAGTACTTTTACCAGTCTGTGTAAAATAGATGTAAACACTCATCCCAGGGAGGCAAAAATGTACAATAGAAATAAAGGTCTGTCTTATTCATCCATCCACCAAAAGAAACATGCTGTCAAGTTATCGCCCATTTTTGTCACAAATGAATGTGTGTAACATGATACAGTGAAAAAGCTTTTACCATATTGCCTGCTGCTCATTCTGTTGAACATAATCCTCACATTGCTACATTGTCAATACTACTGCAGGAATGGGATTATGTTATACATTTTTGTGTATACCTGCAAAATCGTGGGTTATTTTAGCATCATAAACAGTACCGTGATTGTATACATTTTTTTGTATACCTGCAAAATCGTGGGTTATTTCAGCATCATAAACAGTGTACCGTGATTGTATACATTTTTGTGTATACCTGCAAAATCGTGGGTTATTTCAGCATCATAAACAGTACCGTGATTGTATACATTTTTTTGTATACCTGCAAAATCGTGGGTTATTTCAGCATCATAAACAGTACCATGATTGTATAAATTTTTTTGTATACCTGCAAAATCGTGGGTTATTTCAGCATCATAAACAGTACCGTGATTGTATGCATTTTTGTGTATACCTGCAAAATCGTGGGTTATGATTTCAGCATCATAAACAGTACCATGATTGTATACATTTTTGTGTATACCTGCAAAATCGTGGGTTATTTTAGCATCATAAACAGCACCGTGATTGTATACATTTTTGTGTATACCTGCAAAATCGTGGGTTATTTCAGCATCATAAACAGCACCGTGATTGTATACATTTTTGTGTATACCTGCAAAATCGTGGGTTATTTTAGCATCATAAACAGTACCATGATTGTATACATTTTTGTGTATACCTGCAAAATCGTGGGTTATTTTAGCATCATAAACAGTACCATGATTGTATACATTTTTGTGTATACCTGCAAAATCGTGGGTTATTTTAGCATCATAAACAGTACCATGATTGTATACATTTTTGTGTATACCTGCAAAATCGTGGGTTATTTCAGCATCATAAACAGTACCGTGATTGTATACATTTTTGTGTATACCTGCAAAATCGTGGGTTATTTCAGCATCATAAACAGTACCATGATTGTATACATTTTTGTGTATACCTGCAAAATCGTGGGTTATTTTAGCATCATAAACAGTACCATGATTGTATACATTTTTGTGTATACCTGCAAAATCGTGGGTTATTTTAGCATCATAAACAGTACCATGATTGTATACATTTTTGTGTATACCTGCAAAATCGTGGGTTATTTTAGCATCATAAACAGTACCATGATTGTATACATTTTTGTGTATACCTGCAAAATCGTGGGTTATTTCAGCATCATAAACAGTACCATGATTGTATACATTTTTGTGTATACCTGCAAAATCGTGGGTTATTTCAGCATCATTAACAGTACCATCATGATTGTATACATTTTTGTGTATACCTGCAAAATCGTGGGTTATTTCAGCATTATAAACAGTACCATGATTGTATACATTTTTGTGTATACCTGCAAAATCGTGGGTTATTTCAGCATAATAAACAGTACCATGATTGTATACATTTTCGTGTATACCTGCAAAATCGTGGGTTATTTCAGCATAATAAACAGTGCCATGATTGCAGTTTCATTGGTACTGAAACGTCATCAAATTCAGAGGTGTACTTTTCATCATCAACTTTGTTTTGATACAAAGGTACACACAGAGAAACACCCACACCCACACACAAGTACTCACATACACAGACACACACATGCACACAAACACACACAAGTACACACACACATGCACACAAACACACACACAAGTGCACACGCACAAATGCACACATACACAAGCATACACACACACTCCAGATACACAGACACACACACACACTCACATACACACACACACAAGCATGCACACAGGCAGTAAATGATGAAGTGATATCTTTCTTATACCACAGCATCTCAGTGGTTGAACATTCCTGCCTCCTGGATCTTGGAAGAGAGTAGCGGCGCTTCCTCTGTGGATTTCGCTTCGAACGCCTTTGATGGTGACGCCTCCACAGTTTGGGAGCCCCTTGACCAACCACACAGATACCAACATTGGGTGACACTTGACCTGCAGACCAGCTTTACGATTCACCGAGTGACCATCACTAATAACGGTGACGGGGTCCACGACATTGTTAGCTTCATCTTGGAAAGGTGCTAACTTTCACACGTTCAATCTTTAACATTACACCAAAGGAGACAAGTCATGTTCTTGATTTTTCTCTGTGTGTGTATTTGCTTGTCAGGGCTAGAAATTCTTTTTTTGAAAATAGGTGCACTGGTGCACCCAACCTAAAAAATTAGGTGCACAGAAAATAATTTGGGTGCACCAAATAAAATAAAGTTGAATGATACCAAAACATAAGCTTGACGCTACAGCCTCTCTTAAGAACTTCAATCTGTGATTCTACCCAGATTTCAAATTTCAACCAAGCAATACATCAAATTAAGTACAAAGATTGTATTGCATTTACTGATACGTACATTTCAAGAATATTCTGTATGCTAGTGTACAAGAGAACCTTTACCCTAAAGAGTACAAAAATATCTAGGTGCACTGGTGCACCAACAGTCAAAAATTAGGTGCACAGTTCCAATTTTGGATGCACACAGGTGCACATGCACCCAGTATTTCGAGCCCTGCTTGTGTGTGTGATTGTGTCTGCATGTGTGTGTCTGTGTGTGTGTGGGGAGGTACATGTATATAGCGCAGCAGCAGCTTGTTAGTACTCAACAACCAGTCATTCTTAAACCTTCATATGTGATTCTGACTTTTATTTTTATGTTAAAGTTTTGCCACTAGTCCATATCTATGATGTGTGTATGTGTGCATATGCATGTGTATGTGAGTGTTTGTGCGTACATGTATGTGTGTGTGTGAGTGTGTGTGTGTGTGTGAGTGTATATGACATTGTGTGGTGTGTATGTGTGTGTGTAAATGTGTGTGTGGAAATATTACACACTTAGTATAACAGTTCCTGTGCTTTGGCTGTTTGTATAAGACACTGAATGATCTCTCACACTTAACCTTTGCGCATCTAGATGCAAGGATTCTAAGTGTTCATCACAAGTGTTTAAATCTGACTTCTGTTTTTATGTTAAAGTTCTGCCACCAGTCCATATGTCTGGACCACCGCCTACCGCTCAGATGCAGTGCTGCCTGAGATATTCGTGCCTCAACACTTCAAACTGCACTTTGTTGGGCGATACATGAGGCTTAAAGTCAACACCCAGAATGGAGTACGGCCGATTCTAAGGGAAGTGGCGCTCTATGGCAAAGGTATTTCTTACTTCTTTTTTTTACTGGGGTTTAGAGAAGTATTTTGTTGTGCTTTTACCCAAACCAGTCCAGAAGATAAGCAAGTATCTATAAAACATTTATCAAAAGCCACTACTAACATATGGCAAGGTATCTAATATTATATGATCTTCACATTTTGTCTGGGGTGTAAATAGACTGAACTTGAATGTGCTTACCCTAACCGTCAAGAAAATAAACTTAACACCATTGTTTGATTATTAAGTATCTAAAGTTGCATTTTACAATGTTAGTCTATGTCTAACGGTCAAAACCATAAACTTGAGGCAAGTTCAGGCAATTGTCAAGTAGTTATATTAAGTCTCGTTTTTCTTTCTTTTGAAAACAATATTTTTCTACTACATAATAAACTTGAAACCATGTTGGCTTGGCTTCGCTAATGAAGAAAACGTACAAATGGGAAAAAAACCCTATTCAAACAGGAGAAAGCAAATCCGCACTCAAAAAGGATCTCTTTCAAAAACATAAACCCAATCATAGCTTATAAGGATCTTTGCTGTCACCTGTCCTTAGTGCTGAAGGACCTTCCCAGTCCCCTGTTCATTTAATGTTAGCAACAGTACAATACCCTTTGCATGGTTTTATGATTTTGGTAACTTCGGTTCTTTCTTTCTTTTTTTCTGTCAGGATGCTGTTCAATTCAATTAGTCATGGTTAGTAACAGTTCCATCTTCTTCTTTTTCTTCTCCTTCTTCTTTACTGCTTAGCCTCATATCTGAGAGTACTATACTGACAGTAATATTGCCTAACAGTGATATATTTCTACATTGTTATTTGTCTGTTTGTTATAGAGAACACAGGTGACCCCGAGGCATTGTCGTGTCCTGTCCTGAATACTGGCTGCATCATAAGCGACACCGCTGTAGAAACAGCGCCCCCTGGCGGCCAGGACTGTTATGTCACCGCCGATATTTATGAAGGATTGCAAAGGTAAGTACTTAAGCCCCTATCTCACTGAACCCGCAGCACGTTTGCATTGTTGCTGCACTAAGTGGAGGTGCAGCATCACACTGGGGACACACTACATGGAAAACCAGCGCAGACACAAAGAAGAAACCAAGCGACAGAGACGTAAAGAGTGGCTCCTCCAGCCTTGCTCTCCACCTACCCTGCGCTGTACAAAATGCCCTCGACTTTTCTACACAGCCCTGGGCTTGGGCAGCCACACCAGACACTTTCACCCAAGAACAGTGTTAACTTAGATGAGGCAGCCGTCTATCTGATACCGATACAATGCTCGGCCACGAGCTAATGCCGCCGCCGACGCATCCTTAACTGGATTTGTGATACCGTTGACTTTATAATGGGAATATCATGCAAAATGTACAAAAAGACGACAAAACGCACAAAGCTTAAAAAGAATGGAATTTGTTAAGAGCTCTGTCAAATCACCCTATTGCAGTGAGGTCACCAACATGCCACGGGTCAAGTGAGATAGGGGCTTTAGTAACTCATTTCATCAACTGGCTTAGGGAATTAATTGAAATGCACATCTTATCTATAGTATACATTTTCATGATCTTGAAATGCCATGATTGGGCATGTTTTTTTTTCACATAAAGGGAACAGATCATTTTATTTGGTTCTTAACCTGTAGAAAATCTGAACTTAATATATGAATATGGCATAAGTATTTTTCAAATGTTTGATGGATTGTTAAACATGTAAGTTGCATATAGCTACATTTCAATTTGTATGATCATGTTCATTACTAAGTATAATCATGACATAACTGATATCCAGATAAATTGTTGATGCAAACGCATACACATACAGGTTTACAGGTCCAACTCTTCAAGGTTCAAACAACTTAGCCTTTACCAGGCCCCTGTCCTATCGTTGGGAAAATAGTAGAAATCGGCCGAGGCAGACTACTCCGCTATACAGGGTAGTCCACTATACAGTCAAGTTCCGTTTCCATGACTAAACGGAACTTTAATGTATAGCGGATAGTGGTGTGGATCTAAACCCGAGTTTAGGTTTAGGTTCGGACTCGAGTCCAGAGGTTTAGGTTCAATAATTTTGGAATATTTTTTCGTGTTACATGTAAAATTGCATATTGGCAGATATTTTACACGTAATTTGAAAACTATATATACGGAATTATATACAGTCGGTAATTAACACAAAAGTTCAGTTATAAACACAAAAACAGCAATGTTTTAAGATGGTTTAAAACAAAAAGGAGTGTATGAGTGAGAGAATTTTTTTTCAAGTCCGGACTTGTTTCCAGACGTTTAGGTTTTTTTGGACTTGAACCTAAACGTTTTACAAGTCCGAAACCGGTCCGGCCGGACCGATCCGCACCACTAATAGCGGACTACCCTGTATAGCGGAGTAGTCTACCTGGTAGAGGCTACAAACAACTTTTAGTCTGAGAGTAGCTGTGCCTTTAAATGCAGACATCATGTTCTTTGTAGTTTCTGACTCTGCTTTTGTCTTTTCAATGCAGCATTTCTGAACCACTGCAAGTACATCGTTCTGGACATGTTCACTTGCATGGTGACGTCTCGGTTGAGTGTGAGGATGATTTTGAGGTAAGAACAAGCAAACAAACAAGTTAAAAAAAAATTTTTGAAGAATAAAATTTGCATTAAAGTTTTGAATCATAAGACTGTGCTGTCAAAACTTTCAATATCATAGTAGTTTAAAACCTTTGTATTTAACTTTCTGTTTAAGATTTATAGGTAGGAAAAATGAAATAATGATGCAGATAAATGATTGTTTTATGCAGACTAACATTGACAAGCATGCTATTTGGAAGCATGTAAAAACATAATAATTTGTGATTATAGATATTTTCATTGTGATATCATTACCTTAAGTTTTGTCTTTATATAGAGGTAGTATGTAGCTCATCATCCTATTTTATAAAATCAATATGTCCCTATGGACAGTCCGTGCCAATAATTGATGATTATCCCAATAATTGATCCACCAGCTGCAGATCTTCTGGACAGTGAGAGGCTACAACCAGACAACACCAGAGGAAGCTATGGATGAGATTCTGCCTAACGGAACTCCAAGAAACGACATTCATCTCAAAATTGCACCGAAGACGCTGCTGCTTGGAGTACATTTGGTTCAGGTATGTATTCAATGTACCAATAAAGCAGATCTGTAGTTGTTCAATACATGTATTTTATATTTGTATGTAGCATAGGACTCTAGGAAGACTAGTAGTAACTAGTATGTATGTTACTAATGGATATATCTAGTAAACAAAATACCTAAATGGAGAAAAAAGGTCACTGTCTTTGTTCTACATGTACTTGTATTTTGTTTCAAACCACCCTGTCCTTTGTGCTGATTGGACCTGTTTGCCTTTGTTTCAGATGCATTTTGTTTCAAACCACCCTGTCCTTGGTGCTGATTGGCTATTCATTCTTTTTTTCCAAGTTACAGATTGCTACAACCAACCTGTCCTTGGTGCTGATTGGCTATTCATTTTTATTTTTCCAAGTTACAGATTGCTACAACCAACCTGTACTTGGTGCTGATTGGCTATTCATTTTTATTTTTCCAAGTTACAGATTGCTACAACCAACCTGTCCTTGGTGCTGATTGGCTATTCATTTTCATTTTTCCATGTTATATTTTGCTACAACCAACCTGTCCTTGGTGCTGATTGGCTATTCATTTTTATTTTTCCATGTTATATTTTGCTACAATCACACAATCCTTGGTGCTATTTTCATTTTTCCATGTTATAGTTTGTTAAAACCAAGCTGTCCTTGGTGCTGATTGGCTATTTATCTTCAATTTTCCATGTCATATTTTGTTACAACTGTCCTGACCTTGGTGATGATTGGTATTTCCGTACTTAGTTCAGTTGCATTTTGTTTAATCTTTCCTGGTGCCCAGAAATATCAGCTAGGTATCAACCCTTTAAATGTGTTGAGGAAACATCTTTATGTATCCACAGTTTCAAGTTGTGATGAATGTCCCAGGAAGAAGCCATGTGTCGGTGTCGGCAGTACAAACCTGGGTGGAGTTCCTCAGAGTACCCGTTGTCTACAGCTTGGGCAGTGCTGTCAGGACTGTGCCTACTGAGGGTGAAGGAGCTTTACATCATTATTCAGATATGATACTTTTTAAGATCATAATAGATGAGTCCACACTTCTGCATACTACAAAATCTTACTATTCGTTAATATTAGAACAGGTTCTAAGGTTGTGACTTGTTCTGAGGTGAACCACATTTGAATATATTTGGCTGTTGAAAAAAATGAAAGTTACTTAATCACAAACTAACGCAGTATTTCAGAATCGAATTTGCAAAATTGCCCCTGCAAATTTTTCAAGTAATCAAACTTTTTTCAGTGGCACAATTCACTCTTCACTTTCTTTATCATTCTGTATCTGTATAGCTGGTCTAACCGGCCTTTGGCATAACACACCAGCTTTGCAGGCACGTGGCATATCAGCTACGGGTTATATCAAACTGAATGACCTTTCTCACCTAACTTTAGAACATGTCACTGCAAGCATTCTTCTTCAAATTTAGTTCAGTAATCTGGCTTTATCTGCGATCCAATTGTATCAATCAATCATTTGCAAGCATCAGTGTCTGATGCATGGCGGCTGCAGATATGCATAGGGCTTGCCGGCATGCCAGGCTGGTCTGCTCTCGGCATAGACCCTCCAGTCAGTTCTGGTGATCCCCAGCCCCTGGAGCGTGTTGAAGATCTGGTCTTCCCATCTTCCTCTAGGGCGACCTCTAGGTCGTTTCCATGACGGGTTGGGTTCCGATGTAAAATTCTTATTTTTGCTCCTCTGATGAACCACCAGGTGACGTTGTGGTGAGAGCCGACTCGTCCTACGATCCTGAGGAGCTCATGCCTTCCAGCAGATTCACCTACAACTGGACCTGCAGAGTGACTAATCTACCTGGTAGGAATGGATATCTTATTTAAAGGAAAGCTTCACAAAAAATAGAAAATCCTACTATGCTATGCTTAATATATTTAAAGCCTTCTCATCTGATAATTGAATTTTATGACGTCAGTGTGCTAAATTTTTCACCTGATGATTGAAATATAAGATGTCAGTGTTCAGTGCACCAAAAGTATTGGGTGAGAAGGCGTCAGCATGGCATAAGTTGCAAACGGTGGAAAATCCAAGAACTATGATGGACTTATAATGTGAAACAACTTGACTTTGGAATATATATGTATTAAGCATAGCATAGTAGGATTTTCACTTTTTTGTGTAGCTTTCCTTTAACCTTGTCCTGCTGGGCCAATATATATGTGGGTTGCACATTACAGTACCTGTATAAATGCTATTTAATGCTGAAGACTTGAATGTCAAAAATTAGATGAGGCTGTTTTAGTCTTTTTCTAAGTAAAAACACTTTGACACAAAGAACTTTCAAATTATATCCAGTGATTTATCAGCCTGGTGAACTATTCAATGATGTATTCAACCTTCTCCCTGCTGCCTAAGTCTGTAACCAATAGGGAATTGGGTGCTAAATGGCTACTCCAGAGTGCTAGAGATTAATACTGTTCTTGTCTATTCTCCAGCTGCCTCTACATGTGCTAGTGCCACAGAGGGGTTCATACAGGACCCGTCGTGGGTTGTGGATTCATCCGGGACACCATGGGTCACGGGCGGAGTAACCTATGATGCCGGAAAAACTTTAGATGGTGACACAGGTGTAGTAGTCAGAGTATATATTGTTTTATTTATTGTTTATGCCCATATTTATGTACAAATATCTAAAAACAGAGATATATACATGGCAAAAAAACATGCAGGGGGGACCAGAAGCCTATGTTGCTTTTTGTGGGTCTCCCCTTGAAACCTGACAATAGGAATTATCTAAATTGTAAATAATCAAAACTAAGCAAGAATAAGAAAAGAAAAGACGGCAAGACTTTAGACGGGGACACAGGTGTAGTACTGTAAGTGCAGAAATGTTAACAGTGTTTTTTTTGTTTGTGTTTTTTGCCTGTGTTTCTGTAGTGCTACTTTTGTCTAACCGGAGGTAAGGTACTAATTTTTCACTTGAGTGAAGTAAGGAAGGTCATGTTAAGTGCCTTTCCCAAGGGCACAAGATCAGTGACATGACAGGATTTGAACCCAGGACCACTTAATTCTGAGCCGAACACTCTGCCGTTATGCCACACGACCCATCTCTCCTTTTTCTCTACACAGGGACATTTTGGAACCCCCTCGGCACCGCTCAGTACAGCAGTCAGAACATGGTGCTGAACCTCAGACTTCCCTACAGTTTGACTCAAGTCGCTCTGAACAACTATGGGGACGTTGTGCACGACGTCTCAGCCTTCACCTTGCAAAAGTCGCAGGTTTGTCTGTTTCTTTGTGTCACATAACCGGTCAAAAATCTTTAAGTGTAAAGCCCCCCTCTCACTGGACCCGCGGTTTTGTTGTCTTTTTGGTCATACTTGTACGTTTTGAATGATACTCCCATTATAAAGGCAAAGGTAACACAAATTCAGTTTAGGACGCAGCGACGACGCCAGCGTAGCGCGGGTCCAGTGAGAGGGGGGCTTTACACACCAGTTTTGTACAGTAAATACAAGTTGTATGAGACCTGATTGTAATGTTTAATCTATTCATACTAAGATGGACCCCTAACTCTTTTCAAGAAGTGTTGTTGGATCTTCAACAATTGCTTGAGGTGTGACTCTCCTTAAACACGGGCTTGCATTACAAGTTCTTGTTGGGCTTTCTACTTTGTGATTTTTTTTTTTATCTCACTAACGTGTGGGTTAGTGAGACAAAAATAACACTTTGAACACGTCAAAAACCAGCCGGACCCACTCCTCTGCTTGGAGTGTTAGATTCTAAGTCAACACCCTCTAACAACAAGACCATCTTGCTCAGGTTGGGATCCCGTATGTCTGGGAGGATGTCTTGTCCGTTCCAAACGTGCAGGCAGGAACGAGCCAGCGCCAGGAGTTCGACGGTTTCCAGGAAACAGCGCAGCACTGGAGGTTCGTGGTCACTC
>NC_089736.1:5149669-5193106 GCF_035083965.1 Branchiostoma lanceolatum
TAACCTACGGGAAGGAGGTTCACCTCCAACGGGGGTACTGTTTTGGTTTTGTACTAGTATGTGTGTTCACATCTACAACTCAAGATATTTTGGGTGGATTCGTATGCATTTTGGCATGTGGAAAGTTGTTGAGGTTTTTATTTCTTGTTGTGGTATCTTCCGGATCCTGACTGATTCTTCTTGCACTTGGCGCTTGTCCCCAAACAGTTTCCCATGGTGCTCAGTCCAGCGGTGTAGTATGGACTCACCAGAGGGCCTGCTCAACCCCTTCCCACTGATCCTCCACTACGGGGAACGAGCCATCATCAGTTATCGAGGTCCCGTTGGCGATGATTTTCAGCACTGTAGCAATATTTTTAGTTTTTTTGAGAAATAGGCCGACACCCCCATTTTGAAATTAGTGTTGTATGATAAATTGACAGATAGACAGCTGTTCCCGAGGAATGGCCCCTTATCATGGGAGAGAAATAGCTTTGATTGATTAATGGTAAGGTTACATTTACAAACAGGGGCCCGGTCGGGCTATTTGCGTGAACGAAAATTAAACGTATCAAGAATATACAGAAATGGTGCTCATGATTAATTTTTTCAACTGTTTTTGTTTTGTTGTCTTTCATATCATACTTTCCGTTCCCACAAACTACCCGCCCGGGCCCCGGGTTGGAAATTGTGACCTTAGCATAACAGAATAAGAGGATCACTCATATCTATGTTGTGTCTTGCCACCAGAAGATCTACTTGGAGATAATAAGTGAAGTATTGTTTTTGGCTTGCCTGCGTGTGCAAAAACTCTAAATATTCTACGGAGGTATGAGATCTTCAATTTCTTCTTGAAAGAACAGCAAAGAAGAAAAGACGTCGAAGACACATTCTAGTCACGATTACCTCCTTAAGATTCTGACAGAGGCCATCACATCTCCGCGCACAGAATGCCCTTGGTAACATGCAAGCCTTACTTGAAAGCATCGCTGGCACCAAGACATTCTTTATTCAACGGCGCGTCTGCAGACGTTGCGTGTTGTGTTTTAAGATGTAGGGCGTGATGGCGTACCGTCTTTGTCGCGACCTTAAAGGGGCTCTATGTAAGATTTGTTTGCAAATTTGAACATATTTAGAATAACAAAACCTCCATGTTATTGACAATTTGGGGCACTTTGAATCTTTTTTGAAACGTTATTTCATATTTCCAGAATTTACAAACAGCGCAAAAAAACAATCCGCACCAAGGCCCCCTGGCCAGGTGTACACAAAATTCATAGCTTTTCCACATATTAATACAATCCGATGGTATTGCATATTTACCCTAAATATCGTTATGCAATGCTAGTCAAAAGGTTTGATTAGTATGTAAAGAAATATCAACAAAAAGATAACTGTAGATGCAGATATGTTCGCGGAGCTTTGATTTCACGGTAGGGAGAAAATGAAGTGTTCGCGAGGGTTTTGAGGTCGTGTTTCAAATAATAGTAACGCTGCAGTCACACAATGGAACGGCTTCTCGCGGTGTTTTTAAGGTCGCGGTAAAGAGTTAACCGCGAAAACTGCGAACATAAAATCACCGCGAACATTTGTGCATTTACAGTACTTCGTCCGAATCTTACCTTGGATGGCTTTAAGATAAGACCTCGCATTATCCCAGTGAATTATGGAAGACGAAATGCACGGTATGTGGTGCAAATAAGCACTGTTACGCCGGGAAGACGACATGCTTCAGGGCAGTGATTATGTTTTACATTCGGACGAGGAATATGTTTGAAAGCTGATGGAGGCGCATCCATAACGGAAAATATCTGTCTTGGCTAACATTCGAATTCCTTTATTTTATCGTTTTCCCTTGCTATATTTTGTATTTTGTTCAAATTTTAAGTTGTAAATTCAAAACGTGTAATTTGTTTTTCATTTCAATTGACTCGTAGATGAGCAACATTGTGGAGGGTTAATTTCAATACGTTTTTGGTTTCTATCAAAAAATGATTGGACATACAGTAAGAATCGAAATTGTGCCATGGACAGAAAGAAAGTTCTTCGAACTGAATGCAGCAAATTGAAAGCATGTATAGATTATTGAAGTCTATGGTTAAAGCTATCAATCATTTCAAATGCTTTTATTTACACTAACACTTCTGGTCAGACGTGATGTTTTCACTGCAAGAAAAGTGGGATTCGTAAATGGTCGTAAATGTCTGGCAAGTCTGGTACTTTTTGAAAAAAATGCAAAAAAAATAAGAAAAAAACAACATTACCTGACATTTATCATCATTGGTGAATCCAACTTTTCGTGCAGTGTTTTTAAAGGCGCTCGGCTGCAGTTTTATCAATAAGTGCGCCGCCTCCAATAGAATCACCCACCCTTGTATCGCCAAGGGAGACTTTAAACACGGTTATACGAGAACCTGCCTCCCAGCAGTACCCAACCAGCCAGGCATATCACGTTCTATTTAATATATTTCATTAGACAGGCTACAAACCTCGGCAGGAAAAACTCCCATGTGAACTTTTACCAGATAAGGCGATCCACGGGGCGTAGTAGAGGTCGAAGTAGGAAGGAAGGTAACATCGCAGAGATATTACTTGGTAATTGGAATGGAAAGCAACTATTTCCTCAGAGGATTTGGCTTAAACATTGTTTCACAGACAGTATCTGTTTCTGTATAGCCCGTAGAATCGCCCTTCGGCGTAACACATCAGCTTTGCCGACACGCGGCGCGGCAGCAGCTGGTTATATTATACTAGTATTGAGCTGTAAACATTGTTTAGAACTATCTTTTTAAAGAAGATGCCTCTACGGTACTTGGTGGCAACGAGTTCCACTCTACGATGGTTATAGGGAAAACACCCCAATTCTGGGTTGATAACTCTGGTACTTAAAGGCATGAATATGCTAGTCTCTACCAGACTAACTACGCCGGCTATAGGGAGAATATTTGGCGGGGGACTTTGGCCATGGTGGGTTACATTCGCAGTATTGGACCCTCTCTCCGTAGCCGACTCCCTTCATACAGTTTACTCTATTTGGCCAATTTCTACTATTTTCCCAGCGACCCGCGGAGGCTGGTAGAGCCTATGAATATGCTACAGGTTAGGGTTTGGAACGATAACTTTGAAAGAGGATACAACTCAAGAACGAACGAATGGATTTTCATCATAGGTCATGGCGGGTAGCTTGAACAGAAATGCACATAATCAAAGTTTGTCCAACCATACTTACAAATCATCTCACGCACACCTATTTCATGCCATTTCTTATCGGTTTATCCTTAAGAGTTTCCTGCGTATTGATTTTTACAATCTTGTAAGTCCTTAATAGACTCGAGCGGATGAGAAGCATCAGGCCCTGCATCGTATAATGCCTTAATTTGTGTCATTTATTATCAAGATTTAGCAATAAATCCCATCATATAATACACATAAAGACGGCATTTACGACAGAACTTACTTTGATGTCCTAGTTATGCTCTTGCATGTGTTTTTTTTGTATTGACAAGACCCGATGGTTCGATAGCAAGAGTTCAAAGATCTCAGCCCTCCGTGAAACATTTAGAGCTTTTGAAAAATTGTTTATTTGATTATTCAAGTTTTTCGCTGATTATTTGTCATTAATTAAGCAACCAAATGACATCCAAATCTATATCAGGTTCAAAATTTATTGCATTTCTATTTTGTAGTTTACCGTTTTGAAGTTTGATTGTCTATTTTCTGGAGAGCCGGCCTTGTAGAGAAATTAGGTTTCTGTTGCCGGCTCATTTGCAATCCGTGAAGTCAAATTGATAAACAAAGAAATAAAGCATTTTTTTGACAAGACACTAGTCGTGCAATGCTGCTTCGCTACAGGGCTCGCGTTTGCATCCAAGCACACCAGGTCGCCTTACTCTTTTCGATAATTGTCCTGGATTCTCAACGTGATCCCCATATTTTTTGGGGAATTGTTCGGATTATTGTTAATTGCCTCCCCAGGGACTGACCCTAATCCGGGATTATATAAGAGAAGGAAAAAATATTAAACATCGTCCTAGGCTTTATCCACATAGCTTTATATTAACCGTATTTCAAAAGTGAATTGTGGATAGAAAGGTATATGTATTCTATTGTTAGCAAGCAGAATGATCGAGCCAGTGGTAAGATCAGAGGATGCTACCGTACCGAAGCTAATACATAACCAAGGAGGCTCTGTTTTTGTAAGGGACCGTATACACTTGTACGTATATTCAAGTCGTAAACTTTACGGGGAGACGTTGTTTTCTACTCTGATCCACCGTTGTGTAGCTTGGTTGTGCACCCGAACAAGATGACGTCTTCAGTTGCAAAATTTACCTGTTTATTCATGTTATTTTCTGTACCAAAGAAATGTGGAACTTATACGGCCTTGAATATACGCACAACCCCCTTGATATAACAGATATTCCGAGAATAGAATAATGTATATACCTGCAGGCGAATTGATATTGTTCATATTGCTACCATCCATTAGGAGTTATGTGGAGATAAAAATCGTCATGACGTGGATATGCTTCCATCACACATTCGATTATCTTTATTCAATGAGCCACAAAATACACCGCCCTAAAACATTACATTACTACAACACGCCTTCGCGATTATTGGCAAACCAGTTTTCCGATATGGCTGACTAAGCTGGTATGTGAGTGGCATACGCATGTTGTGTCTTGCATAACGCGCTTACTTTTGATGCAATTTCAACAATATTTTGGTGTGACGTCGAAACTGGTAGGTATAGCCAGGTGCGCCAGTAACTTTTGCTCTGTTGTGACCTACGGATAGCTAAGACAGATGTCGTGATTTTATTCATTGACATCTATGAATACGTACGTGATTGCAGGGATGTAACGATTTCTAATCCTGCTAGTCTATCTGGAGAAATAGCATTCAAATGTAGCGAAACGAGCTTGAACCATTTAGCGAAACAACAATTGCTATGTAGCGAAACAACATGAAATGTTGCGAAACGTATTTTAGCGAACTGACAACGTAGCGAGACAACCTGTAACCCAAGCTAACAGAGAGTTGTTATCTCATTGCACGGAGGTTCTGCTTTCAGTGTGTGCCTGTCTATCTGTCTGTTCTTCAGAGTGACAGGTTGTGAAGGGCAAAAGGTTAAAGTTATGAGAGTGACAGGAAGTTGGTGGTATCAACATTGGCTAAACATCTCACATATATTCCAGGTCATGGGGTCAATGGAAGAAGATACTAATTCACGGGGAGGTTTTTTTTATCTGTTTGTCTGCCTGTTTGTTTTAAATGTTATGTATTTCCCATGTGCTAGTTACGTTCACGTTACTGGATGTAATCAATGGACACATATAATGTTACTACAAGCTTAATTCCCATGATAAACGAACTACAGTTTAAAATACAAGAGATACGAGAAACTATTGATATTTCACGGAGTTGTGAGATCATCAGACTCTTGTTGTGAAAAGTAGCTTAGAATTTGCTTTACTTTGTGATAGATTACGTTATAGATTTTACTTTAAGAGCATGTTGCCCTAGGCCTGTTTGTTCGAACTATTAGTCTGTAGTAGCGGTATAAAAGATGACTTGTCTTCACGGCCCATGTTTGGCTATAGGGGTGGTCATGAGGCCAGACAACTACTTCTATCGGTGGCATACAGGGAAGTCTAGTGGTATTAAACTCTGACCCTTCCAATTTACTTCTTGGGGAGATAACGTTATAATAATGTCTTCCATATTTCATAGCTTTGTATTGTGCCTTCTAGCAATAGGCAATAGGCTTATCCAAATGTTGTCATATTCTTTCGTACATGTGAAACGATGTTTCTACAAATCCACGCATAGTTATGACGAGGAGAATTTGGTTTATATGCATGGAAGTTGAAGCTTGGTCATTTTCTTTTACGATTATGATTGAAGTACACTATCCGTTTTTCTGCAAATGGACTTTCCTTCCAAATAGACCACTTTGCAAACTCCGGCGCCATTTTGAATTTTCTCTTGCGAGAGCACAATCTAGCGCGAACGCGCGGGGTTTGATAGGCCGGGCGGTCAGAGGCGGTAAGAAATCTATGAGCTCAGAGCTAAACAATGGCGTCCCAATAGAAAACAGCGTTGGGTCATTGTCGGTGGGGAGCTGTACTCCTCGGCATTTAATTTACCCGTACAACCCCCCCCAAAAGTCAAGCGTATGTAGTCAAGAGGCCGTGAGTTCGAATCCCTGCTGAACATTGTCACTCACTGCACTCAACGTGTACACTACTGGAAAAGGCTGCAGTCCCTAGGATGGGAAGTTAAGCCGTGGTCTACCTGTGGGAAAGAGCCAGGGGAATTTCCCGGTACAATGAACCTTCATACACTGTACATAGCATCTGTATTCTCCGTCACTACATGTTTATGTGGAAGAGAAACACATCGAAAACAAAACATTCCTAGCTATAGACAGAGGTAATAAATGACGCGACAAATGATTTAACCACACAGCCCATAAAAAGCCGTGTATATATACTGTACATCCTGGTAAGTTGACGTTTGGAGCGGATGTGTACGCATGTCTTGGTGTGTTGGGTAGACATTGTTTACACTTGTGTATTGGAGCTAATAATTCTCACATAAACAAGTGGTCGGTTGAGCGACAGCCCATGCTTGCCTTTTCCCCGTTAGACGTAGCAATCTATCTCATTTCACCGTCAATCGTAGCCGGCCCGTTCTAACTCAACGTTTAGCGTTGCAACTGTTTGTAAATTATTCGTTAAGCGTAATTGGTCAATTTAATTCCGTGTGGCACGTTATTTGTTATCGCTAGCTAACTGTTATTCACAAATTATTCGTGTCGCCAGACTGGCCAAAAATCATACGGTGTACGGTGTGAAGCCAAATTTCTGTCCCTGCATAATGAATGCCCCCAAACTGCAAGGGGGTGCCCAATATACCTGACGTGACTGGATATAAAGCTGCATTCTTTTGTTCCAACTTTTACCCAGTTGCTTGAATGACTAGTTTGTTATTTGGCGAATAAGACAATCCTTTGAACTAGTTTCCAAAACCATTCCTATACTTCCACCGCCTTTCACCTCCCCAACCGAAGTCAAGTACTCATTTGGGTACCTCCCTGGAGGAGTGATGAAAGTGCCTTTCCAATGGGCACAACGTCGGTAGCATGCACATGTCAGGCGAGTTGAACGACACATCAACACGACACCACATGACCCCCATACAGACCCTCATAAAGATCGGCACTTGGGTGCAAACTTGTGTGTAAACTTTGTTTCAGTTCACGTCTGTAGTAAAATGGCGCGGATACAGCGATAGAAGCCAGCCGTCGGCGGGACAGATAGACGTCTCGCAATAAAACTCAGACAAATATGCAGCCGTGAATAACGACTAAAGAAGCGTCCCTTGGAAAAGACTTTTAGAACATAAAAGGCTGTATAACTCCTGACAAAACTGCCACACAACCAAGTACCTGAAAGTAGAGGGATTCACTTAAACGACCAATTACACAAAGTAAGTGTAGTACCGTCCCTAGGGTTGAGTCTGAGAAATCATAAAATATTTCCTGCATAACGATATAATGTTTATTGAGGCATCTGTCATTCGGGCAGCTGTGCAGACTGTCATAAAACACAGGTTGAAAATCAAGATCTCATATCTCAACAAAGTTAGAGTTTGCTGTACGTCTTGTTTCCTTGTAGTTGATCAATTATGTTAATACGTTTTTGATTTACATTACGTGTGTTGATCACTTCCTGTTACTCTACGGTGAACGTGACGAGCATATGGAAATGTTTAACTGCAAAAACATAGATAGATAAACAAAAATACCTCTCCGTATATTGGTAGTCATTGACCCCATGACCTGAACTGTCATGGCTGCTTAACGGCTGGATCTACCATCTCTGACCTCTACTTCCTGACACTCGGGCAAGTCTGACATTTGTGGTCATTTTTCTACCCACTGACTTCCATCTATTGTATTCATTGCCTTCGCCGTGAGGCAGAAGGGTATAAGTTTGGTCGGGATTTGTGGAGTGATGGTGTTGGCGGTATAATTCCCGAAGACAAGGTCGGATGTTAGTGATTTTGGTAGGTAAGTTTTTTGGGGGGAGACGAAGGTCAAGGTCGAAGATGGTTTTTCTGCGGTGTTCCTTTGGCGCTGTAGTGGAAGTTTTGTGTTTGACGATTTGTTTGTTGGCGACATAACTCATTGACAAACTAGAGTTCCACGACCTCATACCTTCGCCAAATGATTTTAACCTTTTTGAATGACGTATCAGGAGTGTTTCTCATCCATTATAAATCATACCAGTTGATCTTCTTCACCCAAAAAACAAAAGTATGAGCTTAACAAAGAAGGCTATGCTAACAAAGTAACATTTAACATGAATTATGCAAATGAGGTCCTTATTAGCATAATTTGATTCAACGATGTTCACATTAACATAACTTCCAAATGACACAAGTATGAAATTGGCATCATTTACCTGTATGGAACTATAGTAGTTTCTCATTAATTATGCAAATTAGACCTACATTTGCATATTTTTTATCTATCAAAATTCCTCAGTAACAAATGTCACATATTTCAATAGTCATATCATGGAACACAGCGGGTTTTTAAAATTGTCTCATTAATTATGCAAATTAGAATCTGATTTGCCTAATTATCATCCAATCAGACAAAGCATCACGTAAGCTATCTACATACCAAAAATCATTAACATCCATCTAGCCCATCTTGAGTTATAGTATTTTCTCATTAATTATGCAAACGAGGTCTTCATTTGCATAATTGATATCTATTAATATTTCTCTCTTCTTCAGTTACATATGTCACATGTTTGAGAGTCCTACCATGGAATTTGGCGGCTGTATAACCTTGCGTCATTAATTATGCAAATTAGATAATGATTTACATAATAAGTATCTAATCATGTTCGTCATCACTCAAGCTATCTACTTAGCAAAATTCATGACCATCCATCAAGCCCTTCTTGAGTTATTCCCTTTCAAAGTTTGAACCAAAACCTGCTCCTGCAGTTCCAAAAAAGCCGCTTCGGGGCCCAAACCCGTACCACTTACTCTCTGCCCAAAGAGCTATCTACCACTCAAAAATCAGTTTCATAGCATGTCCAGAACACGAGATATCAAAACAGGAAGTCCCGATGCAGTACCGTAACAAGCCGCTAGGGGACCCAAAATCTAATCATTTCCTAGTCTCATCAAGACCTACCTACCTACCAAATATCAAGACAATCCACCCAAGCCTTCTCGAGTTATGCTGTACGTTACAAACACACATACAAACGCTACCCTCTGCATAACCTTCTCGGCGAAGGTAATAACATTGGGCATACACCAACACATACAAACCGAAAACAAAAACGCCGTACACGTTTTTAAAAGATATTCCTATGAATTGTGGTTGAAAATATTACTGTTAACGGAAACATTACAACAGGAACAAGTGAATGATGACTTGCTTCCAACCCCTGCAGTAATAGAAGGAAAGCTATGTCATGATGATCGAATCAAGACCATACACCGAGGCAAAGATAAATGGATCTCTTTGGCATGATAAATTAGGGACGGGACTTATTAAAACATCTCACGCAGACAGCTGTGTAATTGAGTATTCACCAACAAGTTGTCCTCGTAATTAAGTCAGCAAGTCCTGATTGACAGGCATATCTCTGGATTAGACTCAGTAGCAGAGATGTACAAATGCCACTGTGACCTAATTATTTCGCTAAGCCAATCGCTATCCTGCGTGTCAAAATTCTGTGCCGATGGTTGTTGATAAGGAGGTTCGTGTCAATTTTGTATGCGCCGCGAAATGCATGCTGGGTAATGTGTCAAAGAAGAAGGGCCCAAACTTGTAAAAAGTTCTTGTCGACCAGCTCTAGTTCATTCCTCTGATGTCATCCAAGAAAAAATAACCTTCCCGAACTTTATTTTTCAAAATTCATAGTCGCAGACGATTTTTAAAGACTAGTAAGCAACCTCGCCGACCATCTTCCAACCATGGTCTGGAGAAGGCCGGGAGACCATGGTCGACTATGTGTGACACGGGCTTCAACAATTACCCTGACTGTAACAACTACCAGTGTCGTTGACCTTATGTTACAGTTGACATTCTAAATAGTCCTCTGTCTTCTATCAGAAACATCAAAGACACCGACAGTCAAATAAAGGACAACGACCTGCGAACACATACACAGAGGATCATGTGTAATGCTATCTCAAAATCGGAACTTCGATACAGCTCCCTTTCATTTGAAATATTTCATTTAAGTCCTTTTAGCATCTAATAGAACAAGATACCCGTACGATATTTGCCAAGGGATGTTTGAAATATAGTTGGAAAACCATACCATGGCAGTAATAATGTTTGAGCGAGTGCAGGCAACGTTAAAAGTCTACGAGAAGCTCTGGCTTCAATCACACGCATTAAGATATACGGAAAACATCAAAGCATTTTACTACAAATAGCATTCGACTTGATTCTCAAGTATCTGCTTAACCCAGTTGTTGATATTAACCTGTCAAGATCGGACAAATTCTCAAGTCTTTGTAGTTTTTCTTATCAGTGTTTTTAGCATGTGTATCAGCAAAATTAAATGGGTCGAAATTCCATCATTAACTGCTTGATAATTCTACTTGGATAACTCTACTCAGCGAAAAATAATGAAGATGCAGGGCGCGTGCTCTAAACTTTATCTTATATTCAAGAGCATCCATTGCTATGAATATGATTGATTAAATGAAATGTGACAACACCACTCATTGTTGTAAGGCGGTTCGTGGTTCGAGCTGTGCATGCCCGACGAAATGCATTGTGGGTAACATGTCAAAGGTGAAAAGCACAATGACATAAACAAAACACGTCTGGACAAAACACGTTGCATATAGAACGGCAAAGTCCCGGCATGTATAAAGCACGGTCGAGACAATCATTATTTACAAATTAGAGGACTTCACCTTTGACATATTATCACCCACAGTGCATCTCGCTGCGCAGCCGCATTTAGAACCATGAAAAACCTTATTGACAGAGAATTGCAATCGCCCTCTTTGAAACGCAATCCTTCACCCCTGACAAGCGCAATCGTTCCAAATGGCGGGAGAATATGCGTCATCCGTAAAGACAGTCACGGTAGAACTGACAAATTGTTTTTCATTCCATCTGGATTCACTCGCCCACGTTGACGTAGACATCTTCCATTGACGTAACAGTGCGCCATTATCTTTCCACTGTGACGGGATGACAGTTGCTGTGCACTGTCAGTAGTTACCGTGCTGAATGGGTAATGACATTAAGTTGTGCTGCGGCAGTGTCCTATTCATGGCCCATGGGCCTTGTATGTATGGCGCTCGTATGTCAGGCAATTTCACGTAGATAAGGTTAACAAAGGTGACGCTGAAATACAGGTCGGGGGACATGTCAACGCAGGCGTACTATCCTTAGCAGGCTTACGGGGCAGGCCTTTTGCTTCGTGTATTGTGGTTTTGTTTTCGGTGTGTCTACTATTATTCGTTTGCATTTGTGCCCATATTTGAATAGAGTACAGTAGCTGTTTCACATGCTAGGCATGTACTTTGTAAAGAAATAACAGAAACATTACTTCAGATATCGTTCAAATCTTACAGTGAGTACCTTCAAGTTACCAGAGCTCCTATATATATACCATCCCCCTTACCCAACGAGAGGGGGGTCGAGTCCGATAAACCAACTAGGCTAGACTAGTGCCATTGCGGCTCTTTATGCAAATCACTGATTTTCGTGCACGCCCTTCACTCAATCTCCACGCCAAAGCAGGTCAATCATTTTATAAGTACATTTCGTAATACTGACATGCATGTAGGTTAAAACGCAGTTATGTCCCTCTTGATAGGTAAAAGAACTGTTTAGGACTGCGCTTGAAAAGCTATTAAGTACATACAGTAGCTTATATAACCCCCTTCATTACCCCGTGAAGGAGGTCAGTAACCTCCGACAGGAGTACTTTGGTTGGTAATGTCCGTACGTTGGCAGCGTTAACTCACTGCTGCATTTGTATGTAATTTGGCATGTCGTCTGCGAGATTGTGTTTTTTTTTACACCGTAGCAGTTTTTATAGGTCATGTTATATTTAAGAAAACACCCCTATCTTTATGGAATTTTAGAACAGGTCATTAATGTCGTTGGCATTTGTTGGTCAGCTCTAATTGGGCTTTCTCCAAGCAGATGTTGGGTTATGTATCGTTTTAACGTCCATTGTGTAGTTCATGATTACAAGTGGCATGAACAAGATATGTCATAGCTTCATGGCGTTAAGGTGTCCATAAAAGTAAACTGAATCGTCCATGTTAGTACAATTTTTCTTTAAAAAAAACAGTGCAATACATTTTGTGTAGCGTCGAATGGCCCAGTGGCTAGGCTATAGCTAGCGTACGAAAGATCAAGAGATCACGGGTTCGATTCCTGGTATTCCTGGCTAGACGTTGTGTCCTTGGGACGACACTTAACACTACTTTCCTCACTCCATCTATGTGTAACAATGTGGACCTAACTTCGTTTGTGCGGGGAGGTAAAAGGTGGTGGAAAGAGAGGGATGGCCTCCGCCTTCCAATGTCGTGCACTAGACACAGCGGACAACAACCTACTGCCCCGCGCTACGGCCTCAAAAATGCCATGGGATCCCATATGTGTATCTTCAATACGTGTCATGAGTGCCATCCTCTGTCCACAAGCTATGTTTAAGATTTTTAATATAAGATATACTTCTACTAATTATGTTCTGAGTGACATTGTAATTTGCATCCTGCAACTGGATCGAATCTGACTGTTATACAAGCAAGATGTTGTTGTAATAAGAACTATCGTAACAATAAGCTCATTCACAGTTCTGAGGACGCATGCGCAGCGACATGTATTTTGGGTAATATTTCAAAGGTGACGTTGTTGAATTTGAAGAATTAAACAAAACACTTCTGGACATCGAGATGATGGTCAAGAACTGTCTACAAGCCAGGGCATTCACCTTTGACTGGCGCATGCGCATTTGAAATACATGTAGTGAGCGAGTTTATTTTCAAAGCTAGATGGTTCAACGATTTCGATACTTAAAGTCCAGCCATTCGTGTGATCGACCTTTCCTTTTGCTTCAAGAGCTTAATCGGATGCTAAGCACTAGGTAGAGACTGACTGCCCCTTGAAATACATTTTATATGCGAATGTCCCGAATTTGAAGCCGAAAGGAACAGATAATTCACGAACGTATCCGAAATCTCCAAAAACTTTTCTCAATTAAGAAATACACAGAAACTCATATTACTTTTAAAATCTTCCAACCCACTCATCATTGAAAGTGTGGGACTTTTTATTTTCCACTGCTTTCAGAGAAGAAATCAAACCCCGCATTAGTACGGTAGATATAGAAACTTACTGTAGAATAGCAATATAGAATGATCTTGTATTCATGTATACCTTTTGTTTTACCTTACATTTGTATTTCGACATTGTTTTCGACATGCAATTAACCTACGGGTATGAATTTGCAATAAACTATTATTATTATAACCCCGTAACCCCAATAGACTACGTAATGCACCGCAAGGTAAGTCTGTGTTAAATACGACCATCATCGGGGATTTCATAACCGATCTCCCTTTCAGTATTACGGACAGCCCTTAATCAGTCGGATTTAGGCCTCAGCAAGTAAATGCTTTGGATGATATCAGTTGCAAATCTATTATAGCGCGAAAAAAGTGTTGGCAAGAAATCAGCAACATGCCTAAGTTTTCAAAATAGAGATCATGAACGTTGTAACAAGAATTGAAACGATAAAACATGGTTTCAAAGTCTTTCATTCTTGTATTCAAAAAGAGCAGAAAGTAACACTAGTGTGATAGCCTAGTATCACTACAACTACTCTTAGGGCGACCACACTTAGTGTAATGACATATTTTACGTTTTGCCATAGGAAAGATAGACTTTTACGACCAGAGTTCCCCTTTTCGGCATTTTCAGAACCATCCTGTCAATTGTACAAATTTTTCTACTGTTGACAGGATCATCCCATGTCAATACCCTCAGGCAACTAGATTTGAGCTTTCTTTTCTTAAAAAAGGGCGAAAAATAAAGACATTTCATCCATACAATTTACTTGTTGTGGCCTTACTTACAGAGGACATATGGGATCTACATGTCTGTGTTTGGTTAGTAGTCTGGACGCTGGCGCCAATTTTAATCAAAGGTCGAGTTTTCTACACGTATCGCGTCACGTCTTCATTCAACGTGATGCAGCTCATGTCATATCAAGGGCATGAGGGCAAAGCTGCAGTGAGCTGTGTGAAATGAAATACAAATTGCACCCCGCGTAGGAGGAAGATTGCTAAATAAGTGTGCCGAAGGTACTAAGAAGTAGTTGTTAAAAAGGTTCGCGACCCAAAAATACATAAAATATCATCCTGTTCGTCCTTTATGAAGTTTAACAAATGAGCAAACTGCAAGCAATATTGCAATCATTTAAAGTGTGGCTGTATGTTCAATAAATAGTTGAAAAACATATAAGTATCAAAAGTATACATACAACGTAGTTCTTTGAAGTGACAGGAAGTGGAGTTTAGAGGTGGTAAAATTAGTCATTTATCAGACATGACAGACATTCAAGGTCATGAGGTCAACTGAAACGCCTACTTATTCACGGGGAGGTATTGTTTTTGTCTGTGTGTGTTTTTTATTAAGCAGTTATACATTATTCCATATCCTAGTCACATTCACCATGGAGTGGCAGGAAGTGATCAATGGACACATGTCATGATTATCCAAACCTTGGTTGCATAATTGGCGAACTATAATCAAACAAGACGTGCGACAAACTAAATATGTTACGAAGGCGTGAGATCTTCGAACTCTAGATCATTTCTGACAGTGCATTACCCCAAATTGTGTTGGCGCTCTGCTGAGTGCAGTCATTAGAAAGTCAAGGAGCTGGCTGGAGAGTACCGTATGTAAGAGCTCCCTGAGTGCGTGCTTACCTCTCCTTGTTTCTGACGAATGAAGGCGTGTGGGGTGAATCCATATGAGGGGCGGACCTCAAGTATCGTACGTGGTGAATTCTTACCAGACTAACTTCGCTGGCTATAGGGAGAATATTTACCAGGGGAATTGGCCAGGGGGAAATGTTAACCTTTCCGCGGACTGACTCTCCTGCACAATTTTTCTACGATCCGTATCCGAGTAAGAAGACCTGATGGAGGCTTGTGCAGTCTGATGAATTCGGAACAGAAAATGCACGAGCTGATCGAAACTTAACGCAAAACAAAATGCATATTAAATAGTCCATAGATAACAATATTTTTGCTCAAAACCTACATAATCTTATGTATAAATTGAATGCAAACGATCGTTTATGGAAAATATACATGTGCATTGCTGACTTTTTAGCGTAAGTAAAGTTTCCTCACCAAGATTGGTCTGATTGTCTGGCTGTGTTGCTCACCCGACATGCACGCTACCGGAAAGCGTCGCAGTCCTTAAGCCGGCGTCACAATTCATGCGAGCATCGGCCGATTTTGTAGATCGCCGGAAGCTCGCCGAATTTCACAATCGCCCGAGCTTCGACCGTATTTTTCGCTGAAAACCTGCCCCGTCCGTGGCGACGTCCGTCAAACACTAATAATCATAAATGCCTCATGAGACGGTACCATCTCTTGGACACGGACGAAGTCAGAATCAACTGACCTGGTAACAAGCTCATATTTGGACCAACTTTACTTTCTGAGTTGTGGCAAATCTGTAGGGCATGAGTGAAGTGGACGGCCACACTGAAAATAATACTATAGACAGGAATTTTGTTATAGACCAATCCAAATACAAGCTCAGGAGCCACAAAGTCAATAGATCAGTCGTTCAACCACGATCCAAACATTTTCACCAAACGGAAATCGACCAAAGCTCGGGCGAACGCCGTCCGAGCTTCGGCCGACCGTTGGTAAGCCTATCGACGCCCTGCCGACGCCTGGGCGTGCCTCGGCCGACAAACATAGATCTATAATGACTCAGTGGACTTTCAAATACTAGTAATCGTTTTGTGGAGGAAAAACTCAGGAAGTCAAGTCAAGCCTCAGAAGTCAAGCCCCAGTTCATTGATATATAAATTGAAACATCCAAAACAAAAACGAAACAGGTATTGTTTTCGGTGTCCAAATCTCATTGATGGTAATTTTTTTTCAATGAAAATTTAACTTTGCAATTGAATTGTCTTTCATTAGAAAGGTTTGGCAGCATTCTTTGACAAGATGATATTAGTATTAGTTAATATTACAGTATCATCTATCATCTTATGTCATAAACTAAACTGTCGTTACCTTTTATATATAAACAAGAAGGAGTTCGGCCGAGGCCCGTCCAAGCTCCCATCAACACCTGCACAACGCTCGCCCGAAGCACGCCTTACTTTTCATGAGTCGGCCGGAACACTGACGACGGTCGTCCGATTATTGTACAAAGCCCGTGCGAGGCTCGCACGAGGCCGAAGAGCTCGGGCGACCTCCGGCCGACCAAAAATCGGGTCTAAAATCGTCGGATGCCCGCCCGAATATTGGCCGAGCGCTGGGCGTTGCTCGGGCGAGCTACGGGCAAACTGTTGACGAGCTGTGCAAGTTCAAAAATCGTCGCCGAGGCCTCGCTGAATTTAAGCGCAGCTTCCAGTGACCCGCGAACGTCGGCCGAGCTCCGAAAAATCGCCCGAAGCTCGCAGAATCGCCAGGACGTCGGTCGTACTTCGGCCGAAAATCGCCATTTGGAGCTCGCCGACAAGTCGGCCGAGCGAAATTCTTGATTTGTGACGGGGGCTTTAAGACGGGACGTTTAGCCGTGGTCCGCTGTTCATTGTACTTGTCGAAAAAGGCTAGGGGACTTTCCCCGGTACAATGAACCTGTAAATACTGTACATAGCGTCTGTCCTCTCTGTCACGACAAGTGGAAGATTAGCTCATCTGTTCATTGAGTTGATTTGCGCTTAACTGGATCGAGAGCACCTTCACTTCACCTTCCCTTCAGATAGAATTTCGTATATCTCTTGGCAGCGGTCGACCCAAAAAAACGATAGGGTCGGCGTGTTTTTGCTAGCTATGGTCGGTCGTGTAACCAAAAACACCACATTTTTTTCCTCGGCCTATTCACAATCCTTCGCACCCCTAAGCACTACTTTTATTTCATTTTGATCCGTTTTGATCCATAGCCAACAGCGCTGGGTGAATGCTCCATATTCACATCGACCGACCCGAGCGAGGTAAAGCGCCGTAAAATCATTAATACCGGCGAGGGTGCCAGATGGCGACGGGAGAAGAAATTGACTGAGGAAGAACGGTTACCTGATTTGAAATGGAATGTCAATGTCGCCTGCGGGCGCTACGTGACGGATGGGGTCATGGTCGATGAATTTTCACCTGCGTGTACGGAGGTATCGTTTTTGGGGTGTCTTTTTGTGGGTCAGTTATTTCCGTATGCTATAAATTGAGACGTTTTACGACAGAGTGGCAGGAAGTGATGGGCAAAATCTAAAAGTCCGACTTGCGGGAGTGACAGGAAGAAAACTTCAGAGTTGTTATGATTAGTCAACCTTATCTGACAGGTGAAAGACATTGCAGGTCACGGGGTCAATGGAAGAGGCTATCAATTCACGGGGATGTATTCTTGTAAGTGATATATTTTCCATATTCTAGTTGGATGCTAAGATGATGGCCCCTTCCCTGTCATCCATATCAATGGTCTTCTTCAAACGTTCTTCATAATTACTGCATATAAAAGATAAACATCATTCAAGCAAACCACAAGAAGGAAAGTTTTTTTTCTCTACATTAAAAGCGAACGAAACCGCAATACGGTTTTAAAAGAAATGGATGTGTACCAACGTTGTGTCATTTTAATCAAAAAGTAGGTAGAACATATGCAATTTACAGTTGTTATATCGTTCTCTTTCTAGTCCCTTTGGTCCAAGTATTAAGAACGTCTTGTCTCTATATGTGGGTTCAATAGAATTGAAATCGTCATGATGACTGAAAATTCCGAATTCTTGGCACGCGGAAGTTCAATGACTGAACATTTCAATTTCTTGGTACATCAAATTATGATTTCTCAGCGCTGCTTGACTCCAGCAGGGAACGTTGAGTTGCTAATCAATTTAAACGCCCGTGACTTTGGAAAGTGTACCAAAATCTCGCGGTTCGATAGTTGGGAAGGTCTGCTTTGATCATTAAGGGAAAATCTAAAACTTCTGTTAAAGGGCTGTTTTTGCTGTTTTCATTTTCAGCTTGCATATAAATAAGGAAGATATCATGGCCACAAATTTGTATATCACGGACATAAAGCTGTTTCTATATTCATGTTTTATGATATGAAAACAGTGCCCTCCGAAAAATGTGTGTGTGAGTGAGTGAATAGTTGTGAATCAATTTTCAGCCTTAGCAACGTTATATATATTCTTCTATTGCTTTGAGCCAAAAATTGACCTGGATCTTTTGCAATCATCCCCTAGAAACCAATACCTAAGGTAGCAACCATTCGCACCATGCATAACCCATGGGTCTGTATAGAAGGGGGCTTTCTTGTTTACTGGATGGTTCTTTTTTCGTTTATCAGTAATGAAAATCTACAAATTTGGTTGATTTTGTAGTCATAGAAATGTGGCAAAACAATACCCGCTTCTTGTGTTGAATCCCCCTTTAACTACTGTAATTTGTAAATTGTATTTACAACCAATGTTGCGTGTGGGCCTCCCTAACTAAACAGCCTCTGCAAAATCTGCAACAGTTTTTCAGAGCAAATTCACACGTTTCTTATCGCTTTTCCTATATTGCTGTCAACAATGGAACAGATATCTCCGGGGGAGGGGGATTTCCCTATTCATATGTATTCCATGTCGACTTCATGTCGTTGGTGAGGCTCTGCGTAGGAGAATGATACTTGTGCAATCCTCCCTGCTAGTGACGTAAATAGGCGTTCTACTCTTTAAAAACCTTTTTGATCCAAAGCTTTAATCAGATCTTTTCAGTTTTCAGAAAGATTTAACGTCGGTATACAAACTAATACATCGTCCATTAAGGTTTTAGTGTGCCCTAAGTAGATTTACATTAAATTCTACATTCTAGGAAAGATGATAAGTTGAAGGTCATGTTGAAATATGGTGAAGATCCTTAGTATGCTTTGGTTTCTATCAGCTTATGTGTTGAGAAAAAAGCTCTTTGGAGTAAGCCCGCGCGGGTACACTTGTGAAATATCACATGATATGTTTGCTAATGCTTCGGCCATGTTGATTTGATTATATGGATGACATCCACGCGCGCATCAATTTTCGCCCATTTCCACACAAAAAGTTTTCGGCCGTGCTTTAAATTGTAAAAAGCAGCTGCAAAATGAGAAGATACATGTTTAAAACTGCAAAAAATTGATATTTCGGAATGCAGAATAAAAAAAATCACTAAAAGTTTGCTTCAAGATAGGATTTCGTGCATTGCACACGTAAAAGAGAGATGGCAGTTTCTGTATCTTTTATCTTTATTCTCCCGTTTGCAACCGACAATGAGTGACAGCACCTTACTTCCCTGTAGCTGTGAAGGACAGGGATCGATATGGCTATCGGCAGTGTCATCTGAATGGGTTTTTCGTTCAGGACTCGAGCTGTCTAGGCTTAACAAAGCATGTTTCGAAAACACCGGCGTGTGATGAGAAAGAAAAGTCTGCTAAATTTCATCACATTAACGTGTCGTGTCTGAGTTGGTACGACCTGCATATCGGTAGTGCACTGAAGCATGGCCGTTGGGGTAAAACTAGTTACGCTACTGATAATCACTATTTTTTCTATGTAAAAGGGTTGGCGGGAGATCTCCATAAGCTGGTTCACGGCTCGAACTGCGATTGGCGCAGTGTGATGCATTGTGGGTTCTCCAATCACTGGGTGGGCGTGGTGATGCTCTCTTTAGGCTGGTTCACGGTTTGATGTACAGCCTATTTGGAAGGCATATAAATATTGAACATGACACAGATCAACGGCAGTTCTCAGCAAGCAAACATAGCATACGTTTCGTGTGAAGAGAAAAAGCGACCCCTAGAAGAATTCGACGGTACAACAGCACCTAACTTGTTGGGCACTGTTGTTATAAAAGCAGAAATATTGTACAATTTTGCTACATATTTTGATGTTCCTTGAACTGAGACATGTGTTTCAAATAAGTCTAAAGAAACAAAACGAAAAATAAATTTAACTCAATAAGGTTGCCATAGTACAGATAATACACTACAGCGGGAAACATGTATTCCGCTGGGTCAGCCTGTGGTTTAAATTGGATTTCCATCAACATGTGATAGGGGGCGGTTCTAGGTGCTGTTTCATGGCTTTAGCTATAGGTGCAACTAGACCACGTCACCTGCTTTGAAAGACTGTTAACACTCTGATGTAGACCAAGCTTTACAGGGGAATGCCTTCAGGCTCGATACTTTGCTTACAATTAGTGGGTTATTATATCCAAGCAGTATACTAACCTTGATTTTTATCACCGCCTTGTGAGCGATCCCCATGGTGACATGTTTACCTCCTCAAACCCAAACCCGGCGCCATTTTAAAAAAAAAATCCGGGTCATCATACGAATCTGCGGGTCTCGTTCTCAGTGTACTCTCAACGATTAGTGATTAGAGGAGCGTACATCTCTGGGCACGAGAGGATATAATCACAGACGCGTATGAACAAAACTGATACATAGCTTCAATCAGAGACGTCTTCTCGGATGAAAAGTAAAGCCAGAGGAGAGACACACCTCGAGCACGTTTGATTAAGATCCTACCACACTTGTGAAAAGGAGAAGGAGTCCTTCCCGGTGTTAGTGGATCAAACCTTACAGTCTGGTCTTACGCAGCTTGCACCTACTGTGCACAGCTGTTGTGTTACCTCTACAGGCGGTTTAACGGTTATGCAAAACGGACGGAATAGACACGACTAAGTATTGCTTCTGCCAAACAACAATTAAGCGGTGAAAGCCTCTAATATAGCCTGAAGACACGACATTTTCGCTTCTTCTTTCTTCAAAGCATCCGCTCGCGCACTGCAATCATAACTTTTTCTTTGAGTCCTCCGACCTTTCTTAAACGCCTGAGGGCGGCTATCTCCACCATGAAGATGTTCACCTTTGTGACCTCCACACTTTGAAGTGTCTACTCTTCAGGAATACAAGGTCAAAATGGCAGAGGAAGAGCTCGTCAAGTGAAGTGCGAATCAGACACTATGCATTATAAACTCGTCTCGGACAGTCAAGGAATAACGCTATATATTTCTTATGGATTTTTTTACGGAAACAATAACAATAGAAACATTAAAAATGACACTTGTGTATATGTATTTTATCATCAGAAATTCACACATAGCAACTTGCAATTGCGTTATTTTAAAGTGCCAAGCAACATTTCAGTTCTTAGACGTCAAAAGAAAATTCAATATCACCCGTTGCGACATCTTGAACCATGTCGACACAATTGAAACCCCTGTATACGCCATTCAAGGTAATGGAAGTATACTGAATGCAATTAAAAAGTCGATTACTTCAAGAAAAGGTAGCAGAGTGCTCTCCTGAGGCGACTCAATGGCATTTTCTGAAGATGTAAAAAAAGACTTCGTACAAGCACAAAGCGCTAACTACATTACCGTTTCCATGGCAACAGATGACGCACAAAGTAGCGAAGCACCCGCACGAATGATTAGATTTAGTTTCCCCTCAAGGAATGACGTTTTTGATGTGAGCTGCATATGGACAAGCCGATATGTTTGAGAGCTGCATTTCATCTGTGAAAGGCATATTCTCAATTGAGATTAAGACACATTGTGTACACACAACTCGCTTGTGACAGCTGGGTTAGAATTGAATCCTTGCTATTTTTGTAAAATATGCAATCAAAATAAATCTCATACCTTACTTTGATAGATACGTTTTATATTTAAAAGGTATTCACAATTGAGATAAAGACATATGAGGACCAAATGCCCTACAAAGAAACAACATATGACACGCATGTGACAGTTGTGTTAGAATTGAGTCCTGGCTATTTTTGTGAAATATGCAATAAAAATTAATCTCATACCTTACTTAAAGCGTCGGTGTCACCAATGAAACTAAAGTACAACAGTTCCCGATTACTAGCAACCATCACAAGTATTGTTCAGTAAGCACATACGTTTTTACAATATATACACCCTTCTGATGTTATTGAACATCGAATGTTACAAGTCATACTTCCATTTCTTTGATTCCTGCCGCCAGGTAATCAAGTTAGTTTGTTGTTCATGGCGTCATAGTAAACAGGGCAGTCGGTTCGGAACCTGGTACCGCGACTCTTTTAAAACGTTCCATTGTGAAGCCGAAAACAAACAAAAAATGGACACTTGTAATTGTATGTAATCTATAATGATTTGGCACTACTCTCTTCTCAAAAGAACGTTTCCTAGGAACTGTTGAATTTTAGTGTAATTTGTCCGGCAAGCACTTAAGAAAGGCTAATTCTTCGGGTTTTTTTAATTATCTACTTGACTTGAGTCGAATGAAGCGTGTACAATGACAAGTATGTACCAACTAAGCCGTTATTTTCTGTTGGTATTTTCTAGTGGCAAACCCAGAAGACCAGGCCACCAGACAAGATTCAACTTCAAGAGAAGAAGGGAAAGGATCACCACGACTAAATGGAGTTATTGCAAGTGCGTATAATTTAAGTTGAACAGATGCCATTGTAATTATAAAGTGGATATCAAATACTAGTATACTATCTCTGTTTTCATCGTTATTATGACCCTTGTAATGTCCTTCGATATCATTGTAATGATCATCAATTTATTACTACGTTAAAATAATTCACAAAAGATAGACTTGTTCACGGTTCCGACCGCGCATGCGCTGCGAGATGCTTTGTGGGTGATATGTCAAAGGTGAAAGTCCCTTAGTTGTTAACAGTTCTTGACTAGAGAGACTCTAAACAATGCTTGTGCATTGCCCAAACGTGTTTTTCTTTAAAATTTCTCGGGGTTCTTCACTTTTAAAATAGTACCCACAATAAATCTCATGCACATGCGCCGTTGTAAAAGCGAACCGGCTCATGGTCTCTAACAAATTACTGAAGGGGTTGGGTGTGTGTGTGTGTGTGTTGCATGATACTATGCTAGTAAGAATTGCTCAAGATGGGATTAAAAAAAAGCTTTAACCAGCCATTATTAAGGCATTGAGGTCAAGGTTTGGAGCCACTGGACCTTTATCACCGTGTTTACTCTCCTACCAAATCATCTGCCCAGATTTGGAACCTTTTGCACCATTTATTCAATCTGAATTGGGTCACTGTCCCTGTACTTTGCGTCCGGGAAGGCCGAATGTTTGTAATAAGTATCAAAAAGCCATTCAATCTAACTGCCTGTTAAGGTGTTATTGAAGCTTTCGCCATCACGTCCGGAAAGCGCCATCGTTAGTTGGGAGCTACAAGAATGGTTCTGAAGTAAAGTTGAGCTGTAATTAATTTCCAACGCAAAAATTTGACTTATCTAATGTTTTTGACTGCACAACTCCAGTCTTTGTCAAGGAATGAGCAAGCCACCGCTTCTATGAACCAGACTTTATTTTGCAAGAGGAGTGAAGGAAGCTATTTACACTATGCGTACTGGCGCCTTACAATCATTCCTTACAAGAGACGGAGGGCGCCATAAACTTTTTACAATTTATGATCAACTGGCTGCTCACCGATTCACGTGTTTTATCTACATAACATGACGTTGCAGAGGCGGTGGATTACTAATTCCTTGACGGTCTGAAAAAAAAATTATAATGAAAAATTAAAGGATGAAAATCAAGATCCAATTCTTTGTTAGAAATTAAAGTTCGTCCTTGTTTCAGAATGAATTCTACCAAACACAGATGGACTTTTACGCTATGGTTACTAAGGGGCAATGTGATAGCGTGGTACGGTCGACATTGTTAAAGTACTTATAGAGGTGCGAGCTCACGCATTTCATGATCACCAAGGTGTAAACAACATATGTGACCTCAAATCTCGGCACGAAACTACTTGAAGCGACGAGATATATCAAAACAGGAACGTTGCGGTAGTGTGCGTATCCAGCACAATCTTTGGTAGACAATTAGGTTGGCCATGAAAGCTTGTGTTATTTCATGATCATCAAAGTGTTAACAATCAGAATGACTTGAAATCTCGTCAAGAAACTGCTTAAACGATGAAACAGAAGCGTTCCAGCAGTCTAAGTATCCAGCACAATATTTGATAGACCGTGAAAATTTGTGTTCTTTCTTGATAATCAAAGCGTAAATAATCAAAATGACATGACATCTAGTCACGAAACTGCTGAAAACGACGAGGGATTTCAAAACAGAAGTGCTGCAGCAGTCCACGTATCCAGCACAACCTTTGATATAGACAAATTTTGAGCCGTGAAAATTGGTGTTATTTCATGATCATCAAAGCGTAAACAGCCAATATAGCTTTAAATTTCGGCACGAAACAGCTAAAAATGACGAGGCATTTTAAAACAGAAATATTACAGCAGTCTACGTATCTAGCGCAATCTTGGGTAGGGAATTTATGAGCCGTGAAAAGACGTTTGTGTTATTCATGATATCAAAGCGTAAACAATCAGAATCATTTCAAATCTCGTCACAAAACTGCTAAAAACAGTAATGTTGCAGAACTATTCAGTATTATATTTGTATATAAACAATTTATGGACCGTGAATGTTAGTGTTACAATGCGATGTAGACTAACTATTAATTTTCATGTTATTTAAAACTTAAAACAAATCAGCTTGGCAATCTTTTAGAGAGACTAAATTGCGCATATTCACAGTTCAATTTTTGGAATAATTTGTAAAATAACAATACAAAATTACACATGACACAGTTTTAAAAAAATTCAACCATATGGAAACTAAATACCACCCTTCACCACGACCTAAAGAATCAGGAAGCACTCGACACCTCGCAACCAAATCATTCATTTCCGCACTACTAAAATGTCAATTTGTGGTTAATGAGGCTAATAAAAGGCACAGTAACATGTCAAAATAGAATAATGTTCAGGGCCAGCGAGTTGTGAGAATCTGATGCAAGTGATTATCGTCACTAATCGTGTCCAATGTCTCTGTCTTTGTTTCATCAACAGTCTCAACCGATGTCGTTACTTTCAAATGAGAGTGCATGCGTACCACGTCAGAATTATTTTAGGAATGATAATAAGGTCTTGTCCGTATATGTGTAACCCTTGACTTCAAAATTTGAGTATGATTTAAAATACGAAAAAAAAGAAACGTAACAATAGATTTGTTCTTTATCTATGAAACAAAAACAGTCTCGGTTGCTACAGTTACTTTCAAAATGAGAGTGACTGAGTGCATGCGAAACACGTCAGAATTATTTTTGGAATAATAATGAGGTCTTGTCCGTATGTGTGTAACTCTTGACTTCATAATTGGAGTACGATGCAAGGTGTAAAAGTATGATTTAAAACACACCAAAAAACACGAAACGTAACAATATATTTGTTCTTTATCTACGAAAAAAACAGTCTCGGTTGCTGCCGTTACTTTCAAAAATGAGGGAGCGCGCAAAACACGTCAGATTTATTTTCGGAATGATAATAAGGTCTGGTCCGTATGTGCGTCACGTTAGTTTTTATCGCGTTTGATCGAAAAAGGTGACAGGAAATAAGAGCATCCCGCTTGTTATATCTATATGAAATTATACCCTTTGAGAATGACGAGGTTGTAATTTGATAGTGAGAAAAGCCACGAATCAAGCTCTCTCTTAGCACGGCTCAGTGGCGCCAGCACTGCACTGTGTCCGTTCAGAGAAAAATAACCGTCGGTAATTTCACCATTTCAAATGACGCCCGACATCTGACGACCCGTGTAATGATACCGGGCGTAGATAGATCTCATCATACGCGAGTCAGCTGCCTTGAATCTACCCATTTGTCGCGTCCACTCCGCCTTGATTAGACTGTGGAATCGCCAACGACGAACTCGAGAGAAATTTTAGCATATGTCGTCAGCGGGCATCCAACCACTGCAGAGTAGGCAGTATAGTTAAGCACCCACTTGGACCGTGAGAGGTTTTGGAGTAAGGTGTGACAGTCGGAGTGTCTTCCGTACAGGGAGAGAGTCCTACAGCGTCTTCCGATCGAGGAAAAGGTTCGGAAGCTCGTCTTCCAGGAGCCTCAGCGAAGACGGTGCCTGTCTCGGGAGAAAGGGAGAGCCGGCCCAAGAGACCCCGATGGATTCTCCGGAGGCAGCAGAGAAGGCGTCCAAAAGGTTGGTTGAAAGCTGATATCCTGCCTCCATATTGTTCATACGTGACTTTTTTGTTTGTTTACGTTTCATAGAGCCAGAGGATTATGCAGAGCATGAACGGTTTGCATTCGAGGATTTAGAAAAAATGGCCTCATGGGGCGTATGGGACATCAATGGAATAGAAATTACCGGTCTACTTTAAACATATGGATTTGTTTTCCAGAAATTCTGCAATTTGCAGCCATAGGAAATTACAGCTTTTACGATTTTGAAAAACAGCGACAAAGAAAATTCTGATTAAGTTTAATTGACGACACTGTGATGTTAAAAGAAAGCCATATTCATATGCATATATTGAGTATAGAATAGAAAGAGGAAAGCTAATTACGTCAAGTCATATTCTTATTTAGAAAAAAAGATATGGCAAATTTTAGATATCTGCTTCGTTCGTGCAATCACAAAAACATATCACCCGTTCTATCTTCAATTTCGGCAACTTTTGCTTTTTTTCGACTTGCGGCCTGGTGAAATTGAGCAATTAAATCTTATCACGTTCTTTATTGCAGTTATCCATATGTTGCATCTGCCTTTAAAGTATGTTTCAATAATATCAATCGTGTTTGATACTGATCATAATAATATCAATCATGTTTGATACTGATCTTAAGTGGCGAATTGCAAATCGAACACGCAAACAAAATTCAAAGAGTCTGTCGACTTTCTTTGGACGACAGCAATATGGATTGTGCCTCGACATTCTACTATAAAATCTACGTGTACAACAGTCATTGCACGTGCAGTGGTATCTCCGTGCCTTTTTTTGTGCCTCCTTGAAAAATTGAGGTATCGTCTTCGTTGAGTGTGCATGTCTGTACGTTTTCGTATATTTGTGATCCACATTATTTAGGAACTTCTGGATGGATTGTGAATTTTAGGGTAGGTATTGTTTAAAGAAGATAATCCCTTCTTAGTATGTTTTGCCATATTCAATCCAATGATAAGATACAATGATAAATCATATTACTCGATACCATTGATCGCCAATGGAAAAGGATCATAATTTCAACAGCATAGCATTCAGGACTAAGGAAAGGTCCAATGCCCTGTTTTGGCCGACGAAATTGCAATATATGTAACCCGTAACCTCGGATGGCCTTTGCGTCACACCTTGAAGTCACCTTCGGGTCTTGTTACGTGGTGACCGTTGAGTAAGAAAAAAAGCCCCTTGAGTGGTTGTTCATACCAGGGTCGACTCTGTTCCTACTGTACGCTTAGTGAGTACAATCTATCAGCAGTGTATTTCAGGCTACAGTACTTTGCAAAAGCATTCCTCATTGATGGGTTACAGGGGGTAATCTAAGGGTGGGATTAAGGGGTGTATAGCAATACAAATCCTTCGCGTCCGGGGGATTAGGTAGTGTTTTATCGGCTTATCGTACGAGAAGGTCAGACACTCGCCGCTCGTCTGTAAAAGGTCGTGTTGGCGTAAACAACGTCCACACCCAATATATGATTCCCGGATATATTAAGAATGCGACACGCTGTATTCCGTATCACCCGTACTGCGGGTCGAATCCAGTATTCGAATTTTTTACAGCGGCGAAACCGGCGCACGCGAAACGCATTCGAATCATTCGAAGGAAGCCTGTGTGATAAATGTAGAAGCCCGTGTGATAGCCCAAAATGTAACCCGGTACGCGGTCCGGAACATACGTATCGAACGTTTTCGCAGCCCAGGCATGACATAAATTTAGAGACCATATATATGTAATAGTCATTATGTACTTAGATATTGTTATTGTTATCCTGTCCATGTCAAATTCCATTTTATTGTCAGCATGCAGGACTAGCCCTTTGTGATAGCAATCGGGTAGTTGGGCAACCTTGCTGTGCGTGCTGAACAGACAAAGCAATAGATAGATAAATGAAAATGAACAAATAGGTAGTGATCTTATAGTGGTGTTCGAAAAGAAATTGTATCGAACGCGCAATGGATTCTCTTCCAACATTGACCAAACATTCTTAAGATACCGTGATGTTTATCTTTTATATAAGCGCAAGGTGAAAATGCTTCAAACTAACACATTGAAACTCGATACACCTGTTGTGTTCGACGAGAAATCGTATCGAACGCCCGGGATTTTCCTGCAACGCTGACCAAACATGCAAAGCCCATAAAGTCGGAGGTCCCTTGGGCTTGTTTAAGGAGAGCCATACCTTGAGCATATCTAACAACCCGCTACACTTATAAAAGAGAGTAGAAGTCCATCCTGGTGTGGGAGGATCAAACCTTACAGTCTGTTTTTATGCAGCTTGTAGTTGCACAAGAGCTTATACAACACTGGTGTGTTACGCCTGACGGCTGTTTAGCGGTTATGCGAAACAAACAAACAAACAACAGACGGACAGAGAGACAAGCAGGTGAACTGTGTCATGGATACGTGCTGCACTCCGACAGGTTTCAAATTCCAAACAGACGTGAGTTAAAATCGATATCAGATACACCTACACATGTGCGTATGTGAATGGGTGAGTAAAGTATGGGTGTGTAAGCAGGCTTAGAGTCTGCATGGGCCTAGACTCTAATGCAATCATTCTAACTAGTACCCAATCATCGTGACTATTCAATGGACGCCATTTTGGCCAGACAAGGACAAATTGCCTGACCTGACCGATCGCTAGCCCCTATTGCAACTTTCGCCGGAAATGTTTTACCTTCAGGTTTTGTTTTGGTGTGTCTGAGTTGTTTGAAGACAGCGGAGTTATGTAGATTGTGATGTGAAGATGGTGTAACAGGATACTGACAGGACGTAAAAGGTCGACTTGGACTTGTTCTCCCAGGCAGGCAGACAGAAAGACCTAGCCATTTACAGAACTTCTAGTTGACGGGGTCAATGGAAGAGGCGAAAATTGATGCGCGTGCGGATGCTATCCATACCATTAAATCAACATGGCCTAAACTACAATACGAGAAACTCTATTTCACGGAGGCTTGAGATCTTTATACAAACCAATCTGTGTACGTTCAGCCATCATCATACGCCAGCTTCAAACTACATTTTAGATTCTCAAGTAGACAAATCCACAACTTTCAAGCTGTATGTGCCCTTTCCTTATCAAGTGCACGTAAAGGTTTATGGATCATGATGTTAGTACGATAACGTCTCTGGAACCAGTTTCGTTAATTGAACTGACTCCTAAAGCTAATCCCTCATTAGCTATTTAATCCACGATAGATTCGTCTAAGGACAAGAATCATGAATCTCAATTTCAGATTAATAGATAGAAACACGTATCAACGTTTCTAGATAAGGTTTTTTCGTCATTACGAGCGTTCACGTTAATTTGAAACACTTTTATCTAGCAAATTGACCATTCTGCATTGACTGTATGGTAGGTCCATTAGCTAAAGCACACTTTAGACTTCACATGTCGTTTTGATATGGAATTTTAAAGGCTTTTATGGTACTGTTTTCCTGGCATAGTCGCTAGCTAGCCAACGTCAAAAGGCCGACGCGATTTTATCACTGTCTGCTGCTGCACATAATTATCAGGGGTTTCTCCATCCGGCGCCCCGTATTTTACGCCTATCTCGTTCAATTAGACAGTTATCAGTCGTGAATGACTGAAAACGTCCTGTCGAAAATACGCTTAATGGAGTTACACTGGATAACGGGCTTACGTGATTCTTTTAAGTGGAAAATCAGTATTCTTTTCATTTCTTATAAGACCTAGCGTGCCCGTGTAAAGTTTCATCATATCCTTTTTATCATAGTTTCGTATTAAGTCCTATTCGTTTTACTACGGCTCAAAACTTTTAGTGTCTAATGTGAAGTCCTATAATAAAGGCTTCTCACGTTATGTTCCTTCAGCACTCACCAACAAGCTTTCTGTCAGTCATCTGACCCTTTTCGATTTGAAATGATCCGAAGCCTATCACGTGACCTGAATGGAAGTGTGACGTCAGAAACGGGTCAAAGGTGCCCGGCAGTCGGTATCGGCCCCCTTTTCTGTTAAAGCTTGTTGACAAGCGCTGTATATTGTGTACGGAAATAACGTAGAAATACTGAAGTTAAGTTAAATTACTTAAGTTGAAATAATGTGATATATGTCTGTACATGTAACGTTATCTGTATATTTGTATATACCTGTGGTTTTTTTCCCTGATTGTATTTTCAATGTTTGTGTCCAGGGTCATTGAATTGAATTGAATTGAAATTGATGTGTAAAACCTTTCCTTTTTCGTCACAGATGAACCGTCATAGGGATTAATCATAACTCTAAAACTCTCAAATACTTTTTCGTACCCCTATCTAAAACGAACCAGCTCGGACCTACTCCGTGTACGAAGGCTTCGGTGTCTGAATGTTTGTGCCCTTGTGTTTTCGTAGTTATTCAAAAACACTGACAGTAGAGTCTCAGGAAGTGAGTGGAAAGATCGTGTCACTGCATGGGAGTTTGGCAGGAAGCAGAGCTCAGATAGAGCAGAACGAGTTGTTAACCAGACATGACATGATAGACACCCCACTGTGACCCCAGACAGGTCATGGGGTCAATGGAAAAGGGTACTAATTCAGGGAGAGGTTTTGATTTTATCTAATATCTTATTGTCTGTAATTTTGCATTTATACATTTTCAAAATGGTAGTCATATTCATAGTAGAGTGACAGAAAGTGATTAATGGAATCATAATTTGCAAAACAGCTTAATTACAACTTAAGAAACCATATGAGAAACTGAGTATTTTACGGAGAAGATCTTTAAAGTCTTTTTATTCCTGAAATTTTTTCCACAGGTTAAGGGAGATCCTTGCTCACCTTGAAGATGACGCAATGCCTAAGAAGGACAGAAGAAGTGCCATTGAATACGCAATAACAGTCTTGGATGCAGTCGCAGCCGAGGGCGAATCGTAAGTCACTCTGAACATGTATTATTATTAATTATGCATATTTCATATTCATCTGATACTATATAAAAACAGCATAGCAACCATATACTTCACTTTAAACCCACAACAAACGTTTGGATCTCAAATCTAGTTGGAATTGAGGCTTGACATTTCCCATGCACTTTTGGAAAAAAAATCGCATTAACAAAAAATAGCATATACGACCCCATACACACCCACACAGGGCACCACATGCGGCTTACTATAACATCAAGCTATCATCCGTCTCCCCTCCACGTTATCTTCGCCCAACATCTGTTGTTAGACGTGCCATCTTCTCACCATAAAGGATCGTAAACGCCTGGCCTAACCTAAGCCCAAACAGCAACTATTACCGAAAGCTTCTCGCCAAAAGCTGTAGTCTTTCAAACCGATTTGCGTGGCACTGGGCGTGACGAGAAACCGACTCAGATCAGCATTATTCTCTCTGCTGCCCACGGGGAGGGACATTGTATACACCCTAATAACAACACTGGCGCTGGAGATAAAGAGGGTGAAGATACAAACACATACGTCTCTGCATCAGTCTTAAGCCCGTCTGAATATGGCTGTTTCGGTGTTGAGTGCTTTCCTAAGTGGAGGAAGAATTTACCTCACACAAATGTGCATCAAGGATCAACTTTGACTGAAAATACCGCTGGCACCCGTTAAAAGCATTCTCTTTTCTCCTGCTTAATGTCTTTAACAGTATATCCTGTTTAGAAAAGCAGCCCTTAGTAGACGTCTTCTGTTTGTTTGAATATTTATTCAATAACATTTCGTTTAAGAAAATATGACGATGATAGATAAGCTATCTAAGTCTGGAAATAGTTTTAGTTTTAGCTGCTTTTTACTTCAAGGAAAGATGCATCGTTTTAGGATAATGACCTCTTTGTGGTGATTTGTTTTATGTCGTTATAATCACATTAAGCCACGAGTCCCTTACGGTCATTCACGTGCCAAACGTATACATCCATTGTATTGTTCACAGACCAATACTTGTTGGTGTGTATCCCATTGCATATAGGCCACATGTTGCCTGTTACCCGCATGCGTAACTATCTGTCGATTTCTCCCCCTATCCCACCGCTGCCACCAACTTGTGAGAAGTGTGCTCTATGCACACGACACGCCCCTCAGTCCCCAGTCCGGGAGCAGAAAATCTCGCCAAAAGGGTCAGGGAGATAGGTAAATCCATTCATTAAGAGTTGTATGTGCATTTATATATGGGGTGATGTGTGGTGTGTCTTTAGGGGGGACGTTCGATGCATTTCAGATCCAGTTGTACGCCGTAACCTAGGCTCCAGGTTAGCCTGGCTAAATTACACTTCTAGCAGCCCTGGACAGTGAGAATTTGTGTTTCAAAGGTGCTCGATAGAGCACTGGATATTAAGCATGTGTGTTTCACGGACGTTAACGGGGGAGGGGGGCTCTATAGAGCCCTGGACAATTAGAGCTTTTGTTACACAGACAGAGCCCTAGATAGAGAGACTTTGCGTTACACGGACCAAAGGGGCTTCATAGAACCCTGGTCAGTCAGAGTTTGTGTTATACAGACAGAAAGCGGCCACATAGAGCCCTGGACAGGGATAGTTTGTGTTACACAGACGAAGACGACTCCATTGGGCCCCTGACAGTGAGACACAGAGTTTGCGTTACACAGACCAAAGAGCTCCATAGAGCCCTGGACAGGGATAGTTTGTGTTACACAGACGAAGACGACTCCATTGGGCCCCTGACAGTGAGACACAGAGTTTGCGTTACACATGCAGACCAAAGAGCTCCATAGAGCCCTGGACAGGGATAGTTTGTGTTACACAGACAGAGAGTGGCTCCATAGAGCCCTGGACAGGGATAGTTTGTGTTACATAGACTGAGACGGGCTCCATAGAGCCATGGACAGTGAGAATTTGTGTTACACAGACGGAGAATACTCCATAGAGCCCCTGACAGTGAGAGTTTGTAAAACACAGACAGGAAGCGGCCCCATAGAGCGCCGGCCATTTAGAGTTTGTGTTAAACAGATTGGGAGGGGCTCGGTACTATGTGAGCGTTTGTGCTACACAGAAAGCTAGGACTGGGTAGTCAGACTTTGTGTTATGCAGACGGGTAGGGGCTCCACAAAGAGTCTGTGTCACGTAGACTACGAGAGAAGGAAGAAACTCTAGAACCGAAGCACACCGAGGCTTTTGCATGCATTCAGACAGATAATGCCTTATAATGGTTATATTACATTGTTTGTTGCACACCATGTACAGGGTGTTTGCACGATGTACAATGAAAGAGCGAGTGTATCAAATTACGAGATGTCCATGAATTATCATAGAACGTCCTCATGATTATGATGTATATCTACTTAGTGAGGGGAACTATTTGACTGTCTCGTGAATTAAATCACATTACGAACGTTATGCAATCTAGACGCAGGCGGATACTTAGTTTAGCGCTTACCAAACACTGCGCTGATTCAATGTTGTGTTGGTGATATCATTCGGCTATCAAATAATGGAAGCATTGCGAGTACTGGGCTGGCAGTAATTTGGATTTCCTATTTGAGCTGCTTTTGTGAGTCCAGCAATCTACAGGGTCATGCCAGGACGCTCGGGTCACCAACGGCGTACAGTCATTTGTAAAGGTCATCGGGTTGACCTTCATAACTTTGCTAGCATGCAACAGTCGTTCTCAAGGCCACAGCAAGTAAATTTAAAGTATAACACCCGCGCGTATTCAATTTGACCTTGTTTTGAAAAAAAGTTTCGTTATTGTCCGGCGATGGTTCACAGTACAAGAAAATAACAAAGGTATATCGTGTACGGGAAGCTAAGTGACACCACTGTGGGAGCCATGAGTGCAGTTGAAGAAGTAAAACTACTAGTAGTTCAATAATGGAAAAGCGACACCCCTACGGTAGCCTTAAGTGTAGTTGGTAAGTGATACTAGGCGACCACACTAGTATCATTTTCTGCACTTCTTGGATACAGGAATAAAAGACTTATTGACTGTATGTGAAACCGTCTTTTGTCGCTTCAATTCTCCCTACAACGTAGGTGTCTATCTTGGAAATTTAAGCATCTTTTTTTTTTATTGCCTATTATCTTGCGCTCTCGCGTTAGAGTTGGAATCTGCACGGGATGCCACCCATAAAATGTCCTTACATTGGCCTACCGTCGCGTCTTCCAATCATCATGGTATTAAGCATAGACCGTCTATGTTAAATCCCGTACAATCATCTTGTATCTAACTTCGAGACAGTCTCGGCCAAGGCGCACATTTCTTGGAGATTTATGCAGGAATACGTGGACGCAAATGAGGTCTAAATGGGAAGTAAAATGCTAGGTAGATCTACAGAATACTTCGGCCAGAGGCATTTGGAGAGCAGGCTTTACAGAAATTTTGTAATGTTGCCTGTCGGCGCTCTAGCTGTCTCGTGAAATATGGATAGGATTTATCTAAAAACTTTGACGCAGCGCCAAATGGCGATGTTAGCTTATGTTGAGATTTTCGACCACCACAGCGAGGAAATTGCAGAAATTTGGCCCGACAGTAGAGATATGCGTTCCCTGCATGCCAAGAAAGTTGGCGTAGTGGAAGGAAAACTACATGTCAAGAAATTCAGCGCTCAAAATCTCTTTATCCAACCATTCACGGCTGTCACGATGAACTTTGCGTAAAGTTTGCAGGGAAGAAGTTTTTACTTTGACCCACAGTTGTTCAGCATGGTCATCTAAGCACAAAAAGGCAAAAGACAATTTTTCAAGCCAAAGATAATGTCAATACATAACGATTACGGACTTGATATGCGCACAAGTGTGACAGCCATATATGTTACAGGTATTGGTCATAGCTTTCAGTGAGCGCTCAGTGATCTACAATTGCAAGGTCTTCCGTAGATTTCCATAATATTTGTTAACGTTGAATGTTTCGGTCGCTGAACGAGCGCTTATGCGTCGCCGGACCCTTTTCACGGAAACATATTTTCGGATGTTTCAGTGATCGCTTAGTGATCTGGCCAACAGTTGGTCACTCAGCGTTCGCTAATGCTTCTGTCACACTACAGAAAAATCGATCTACCGATGAGTGCGAGCTCTAAATGGCATTTTCGGCAGCAAAACACCCAGTGCTAGTGGCAGCGGTTTTTCGACCATCGTGCGCTTTTTGGAAATCAGCGCCGTACCATTCCCCAGTAGAATGCCCTGCCTGGAACGGTTGTGACGGTTCCTACGGTCGAGTCTTACCGTGCCAGGCTGGAGGCCTGCCCGCCTTAGCCCGGGACCTCCTCCTCCCTCCTATTTTGCCCCTCGCGGGGTCATCTGGGGGTAGTTGAAGTTGAAGCGCCGATCTTCACAGATCTCCGAGCCCCGTCCAATGTGATAGGGTTGATTTTCAGGTGAAAAATACGCTCGAGTCTCTGGCGATTTCAAGTTCGGCGAACTACGGCCGTCTGGAGGAAGGGGGGGTGGGGGCTTATTGTACTTACCGAAGCCCTCACGTCACTGAAGCCGACAGCTTCATTATATTGAGTATGTACTCAGTCCACTCGAATCGTGTAGTATAATCGAATAATCTCAGACTGTGATCAATAATTGTTCACACGCTTCTATGTTTTTAAAGCAATTTACAGGGTGAGCTGGTGTGTTGTAGGAGTAAATTGTACCTTACCTGCATCACTACTGTTTTTACCCTCGATATAAAGTGAACGTCGGTGTGCATAATTATCTTAATGTTCTAAAGCAATAAGCCAGTTCGTGGTTCTAAATGCGCATTCGCGCAACGAGATGCATTATGGGTGATATGTCAAAGGTGAAGACTTCTAACTTGCAAACAGTTTCTGTCTTACCACGTTTAATACATTTAAACTACACAGGTAGATTTAGTAGATACAATCGAATTATATGATAAAGGTGGTTTTGTATCAAAAGTCTTGTGGAATTTCTTCATTTCTGTCTGGACAGGAAGTTGGTTCCAGACGAGGATGACCTCAGCGAAGTTGAACCGGATGCAGTTCCCACGGAGGTCCGTGATTGGTTGGCGTCGACCTTCACGCGACAGATGCAGGTTTCTACAAGAGCAAGGACGGAGAAGCCTCGTTTTCGCTCTATCGTTCAGGCAGTCCGAGCGTGCAACAGAGTAGACAGGTGAGGCCCTTGTTAATTATGAATATAATAAATAAATTCATATTTCTGTTGAGTTTAAACAAACCTTTGTAAAACAGCTGTTCTTACAATTTCACCATCACAAAGAATCGAGGACAAGTCGAATTCACTTAACTTAGTAGAATATGATTCTTGTGCTAGTTTGATCAACTGACAATATATATATTATGTATGTGTAAAGTATTTGTCACAGTGTTGTGAGCTGTACCTAAAGCAGTGGGTATATGTGTACAATAAGGGTCTTAATTATCATAAAGCACAATACAATACAGTGAGGACCAAAATCAAAAAGAAAACATGTATTTTCATTGCCATTATCCCAACAGGCTCTGCAGAAAATTGTCTGGATCAGGCGTCAACTATCCTCCTGGTGTGGTCAACTTGCTTAAGGTCTGTATCCTTGATATTTGTCTTAAGGAAGCGCACACAAGATACTTTATTCGCCGTTCATTAATGGTGTTCTAAAGCCATGGTAATAGAAATTTAAATGAGCTAGCTCACAGTTTCAACTGCGCAGTGTAACGCATCGTGGCAATATATCAAGTTTAATAGAGGCCTTCATCATTGACCTCGCTCATGCGCAGTTTAGATCGTCACTTTGTGTCAATTTACCTCATTGGTATATGCAAATAAGGTTAAGTCAAGATGGCGGACACTAAGCTCAGGGCAAGAGGCCAAGGCGTATCTACGGGAATTTCAGATTGGCTGACGTAGAGACTTTTCCTGTCGATAATCCTTTTCTTTGGCACTATTAACAGGTATATTCTGTACCCATTAGTTACTTACTATACCTAAGCTTGTACGGTAGAATAAGAAGATTGAGGCAGAAGTTTTGATTAACATTTGGCCCGTTCCACATTCAAACCCATGACCTCCATTAGCCTTCCAGCCTTGCACATGGGTAGTCATGATAATCGGCACATTGCAGTGGTTTAGTTGCCGTGTGACGGTGCATATAGATACGAGGTATAAGGTTTACAACCACGTGTCGCTATAGGAGACCTGCAGCATTTTCTTCCATCTTATTCACAACGAAGAGTCAGCCTTGGAATGAGAAATGGCCTTACCATTGGCATCACCGAAACGGCAGGTCCTATGACATAAATGATCCAACACGTCTTTCAATTCAAATTTCACGACGGGCCCATTCACTTTAACAAATGAAACGGACTAATACACCGTCTAATTTGGACTTGAAGATACCTTCATGGAGCTATGAACTGAAAGACGACTGAATATATTGAGGGACAAATACTGTAAATGCAGTCAAGTTCGCGTGGTTTTGATTTCACGGTAGGGAGAAAATGGAGTGTTCGCGGTTGTTGTAAGTTCGCGTTTGACACAATAGTAGACAAGGTGTATGAGGGCTAAAGATTTCGCGGTGGATTTAAGTTCGAGGCGAAGAGCTTACCACAAAAACCGCGAAGATAAAACCATCGCGAACATTTCTGCATTTACAGTATCTCTTAATAAAAGAAGAGGGATCAGATTGGGCATAACGAATAGGAGAGCATGTAAAAGGATTATAGACAAAAGTCTTCAAAAATTCTACCCAGCACACTTAGCCCATTTACAGTTCAGTAACCCCAAATGCTTGTCTTAATAGATTACTTGCAGAGAGGTCTTGCTTAGATCTTAAGTCCTACCCATTCGTAAGTCTGCATACTAAGAAGAAGGAAGGAATGTCGATGACTCCTCACTAAAGAATGACGCACGGCGTTTCAATAGGCTTAGAATTTCCCATTAACCCCGGTGCCCTCTGAAAGACGTCAAACTCGCACTACACAGGTACAATACTCATGACAGGGTATATATGTAGATGGCAGTATTTTAGCGATAGATGTTTGTCGCAAAGAACTTCATTTTTTGTCAACTTGTAAAGACTTCCAGTGGAATTTCTTATGAAAAAATGTTCACATTATTTACATATACTAATGTAGACAATGTGCTTTCACTTTGTGAATGTAGCTTATTTAGATTAAGTTTTAAAACAAAATGGCACATGCTTGATTTTTTTAAATTTTGTTATTACTACCTTCACCAATAAGGTATAACTCAGGAAGCTATGGATGGATTGTTATGAACTTTGGTATGTGCATGGTCAGGTCATATGGAAGAAATATTTACATGTAGATGTTGGGCCCCCTGGTGGCTATTTTCTTTGTACAGCATCAGAACCTTCGGCTTTGATGTCTCGTGTACTGGGCGAAAAAAGTGACGAAAGCTAGCAGCTTCCTTTTGCAGAGGCGTTTCAGTTTCAGGTTTTGAAAGGATAACTCCAAACATGATTGACGAATCGTCATTCTTTTTGCTTAAGGGCCGACTGACAAAATGAGATGCTAGTTGTGTAGATCAGGAGCTAATTTGAATAATAATGTGTAAATTTCATTTGAAATATTTTTCTTTGTTCACAGAATCTTGACGACTGGTCTTTCGACGTGTTTTCGGTTAATGTAGCATCGAACAGCCAGGCGCTGAGATACGTCGCATACGAGGTCCTAAAAACCTACGACCTGCTAGTCAAGTTCAAGGTTAGTTGCGATGAACTTGTCCCAAGATATATAGTTTATTTATTTACTTATTCATGTACTGGTTCGTAGCTGATAGTTATAATGACAATGGATTTTATTAGATATTCATGCTTGACATGCCAGGCTAAATGTATTTAGTTAGATATTAACTAAAGTACAGGAGTAGAAATATTATGCTATGTTCAATCTATATCTATCTATAACGATGGCCTATCTGGACAGCTAGAGATTATATTCATATTTAGATTGTATTACAATTTTAAATAGCTAAAGCTTTGCATATCAATTAAGATATATAGAATAGTTAAAATGACAATGAACATCATTGCAAATCTATGCTAAATGTATTAAGTTGGATAAATAATGTAAAAGAGTCGAAAATTATGCTGCATCCTATACGTCCTTACGTAGAGGTGATCACTTGTATAAGTTTAATTGCAATTGCAAGAATATATACAATTTTCATCTCTGAGATTTTTCTGGAAATATTTCTTTTTTTCACCACTCAGATCAATGCGGGGGTGTTGTTCAAGTTCCTGGACGCGTTGGAGAGCGGGTACGGGAAGCACAACAACCCTTACCACAACCAACTCCACGCCGCTGACGTCACACAGACAACACATTACCTGCTGTACTCCACAGGACTCGTGGTACGACATAAACACACACTGGGTCATGGGTCACATACCACACGTCTATGGGCGGTTTGAACTGCGCATGTGCAGAGTGATGCATTGTGGGTAACATGTCAAAGGTGAAGGTCCCTGAGACATAAACGTCACACAGACAACACATTACCTGCTGTACTTAACAGGACTCGTGGTACGACATAAACACACACTGGGTAATGGGTCACATACCACACGTCTATGGGCGGTTTGAACTGCGCATGTGCAGAGTGATGCATTGTGGGTAACATGTCAAAGGTGAAGGTCCCTGAGACATAAACGTCACACAGACAACACATTACCTGCTGTACTCCACAGGACTCGTGGTACGACATACACACACACTGGGTCATGGGTCACATACCACACTTCTATGGGCGGTTTGAACTGCGCATGTGCAGAGTGATGCATTGTGGGTAACATGTCAAAGGTGAAGGTCCCTGAGACATAAACGTCACACAGACAACACATTACTTGCTGTACTCCACAGGACTCGTGGTACGACATACACACACACTGGGTCATGGGTCACATACCACACGCCTATTGGCGGTTTGAACTGCGCATGTGCAGAGTGTTGCATTATGGGTAACATGTCAAAGTTGAGACATTAGATAAAACACGTCTAGACATGCATCATAATCTCCAAGTCGTCCGATTTTGGCACCGTGTAGATCTGCTTGGAGATTAATGCATCAAGCAAACTTTAAACAAGAACTGTTTACAAGTTAGGGGCCTTCACCTTTGACTTACGCACACGCACTCTAAATCGTGAACATGCTCATAGCAGTGTTAGAAATACTTCCTGTGACTATGGAACTGGCCACAGTACATGTATCTCAATCATCACAACAGCTAAGTGCAGAAATAGCCGAGTGTATGAACGTGCTACGGATGCTGATATATAAACTGATATCCTCTCTACTTGCCATCTAAAAGGTCAGTCAATTGATCCCTATAGTCTTCTTGTGCGTTATAATGGATTCGGTAAGGAACTGTGTAACGTTCGGCTTGGACAGAAAAACAAATCGTCCGTAACCGCCGAGATGTCAGCAATAATGGATAAGGTATGGACGCTGACAGGAAGGGTATTGAAGAACCGTCGTGTAGGCGAAAAGGGGAACTGTTTCATCAATGGAAAGAAAGGAACGGATTTATTTTCTGTGAAAGGGTACAATTACAAGCTCTAGGTCGACGACCTCATTTTGTGGTAATATCGAAAACACTGCTTTTAATTTTCCTCTCGGGGCAACTGGATGATACGTTTGGTAGCAATTCTGTACTGGCGGATTAGGAAGATTATAGTAGGATGAATTAGAAGGGGGATATCCAATCTTTTCCGGTCGACGGTTCGCGCTTTGATTTAGCGCCAATGTGCATTGCCAGTGTGCAATTTTCAGCTGCCTTGACCTGCAATTTGTTCTCCATATCTCTGGAGCAATTTCAATTTCTTCGCAAGTTCTCCCTACCACCCAACCATCTCTTTTCTTTCTTTCTTACAAAGACGAGTTCAAAGATCTCAAACGTCCGTGAAATATTTCTAGTTTTTGTGAATTTATTGTTTAATTCATTATTTGTGAATTTCTTGCTGATTATGTTGAACACATATTCGCCACAGGATCCTAAATAAACCTTCTCCAGCTGCCTAACTCTGTATCCAAGGGTGCCAAACCGTTACTTGAGTGCGCTAAAGGTTAAAGGCAACAGACATGCATATAGCAGGAAATTGAAGAAAGGAAAGGGGATAAACTATTCTGGGATCTATCTGGGACTATTGACCTAACTTCCTGTCAGTGTCTTGCATGTAGAAACCAGCCTGTGTGGGCACCACTATGACCTCAAATTCGACCTCCACTTCCTGTCAGTCCGTGGTCTTTCCCCATCACTTCCTGCCACTCTACAGTATTCAAATTATTTCGGACACACAAGCAAAAATACATTCTTTTTTTAATTTAGTTTAACAACATTTGTGGAAGAATTGACATAACAGGTAACTATCACCTTTTCAAGATGTCAACCCAGACCAGACTGTAAGGTTTGGACCATCGCACACCGGGGCATGCCCCTACTCTTTTTCGAAAGGTGTGGTGGGTTATTTAACGTGCGCGGTGTGTGGCTCTCCCCAAACACGGGACCTCCATTTAACGTCCTATCCGAGGGACGAACGAACACAGTGAAAACAAAACTTCCATACACGGAGGTAACAAGATTTCATGCGTATTTTCACACAGCAATGGCTGGCGGATGTTGAGATCCTGGCGGTTGTGCTATCAGCGGCCATACATGACGTGGAACACACAGGCGAGACCAACAGCTTCCACGTCATGTCAAAGTGAGTAATTCCCATTCGTCATCGATATAAACGTTTTGTTGTCAGCATTGCTTTTTGAAATTAGCTATGAAAGACATATTACTTAGTTACTATAACGTCGTTTTGCTGTAGATCGTTGTTTGATTGTAGGTCTAATCACACAAGTAAATGTTTCATTGATATCGCATGTGTCCATTGATCACGTCCTGTCACTCCACTGTGAACCTGACTAGAATGTAGAATATGTGTAACTGTAAAAGCAAAGACAGACTAAACACAATACCACCCCATGAATACTTATTCATAAATTGCACAGCTGATAAGCATCTAACGTTGATAATACTGTTGAAAGAGTTTTTATGACAAGTTTATGTTACAAAACAAGCGTTATGGTGTTGTTCCACCGAAGGTCGCCGATGGCGCTGCTGTACAATGACCGTGCGGTGCTGGAGAACCATCACATCAGCACGGCCTTCAGGCTCATGGAGGACGACGGCCTCAATATTCTGGGCAACCTTTCAAATGATGACTTCCGGTGAGACAACACAACTATATTTTATTTGATACTTAACTTATTCTTTTCCACGATGGCCTCGGTGAAAAGTGACCAACTGGCTGATTTGAGTAGTTTTTTTTTATGAATAAGCAAAAGTTCAAACCAACAAGCAAAAATCAGATTAGAATCCCAGACAGACTTTGATGGAATATGTATATATTTGAAATCACTGGCAAATCCGGAAACTGTAACATGAAATTTAAAGTCAAGCTTGTATAAGAACTTAGCCTTCCCCTAGTGTACAAATTAATGTACGTGAAAGATTCACATTAGATTGTACAATATGACATTTTCATACCTTCTATATTGTGGCGTTATCTTGTTGAAGCGGTTAAGGTGTTTGGCCCAGAGGTCCTGTGATCGAATCCCTTGCGAAAGCACTTAACGAGACTTGTCTCACTCCACCAAGTTGTTAGAAATATTTGACTTCGTTTGGAGAGGTAAAACGTGGTGGAAGGAGAGGGTTGGGCTCCACCTTCCAAGACCGTGCCCTAAACATAGTAGATAACATCCCACTGCCCCTGCGGCCTCAAAAAGGCTGTGGGAATAACCATTTACCTTACCTTCTGTTGCAGAACTCTGCGGACTCTAACGATAGACATGGTGCTGGCTACGGACATGTCCTTCCACTTTCAGCAGGTCAAACAGATTAAAAGCCTTTTGTCCTGCCCTGAAAGGTAAGACTAAGAGTGTACTTTTGTTTCCAAATGTTCATTTAACTAAAGAGCCGCATTGTTTGAAGAAATAACCATGACCCACCCCAACTTTCCCACATTCACGGACGAACAGAGAGCAACTTTCCTCTTAGAATCGCAGAACCCACAAATTGTAGAAAAGAGTGGGGCTTTTCGCCTCCTACTGCTTCCAAAAAAGAAGCTGAAGCTAAACCCATCTTATCTAGATATAGCGAATCTAATACTTGAGTAGTCTCTTGTTAAAACATCGTCAAGCACTGTTCATTGTCACATGTATGTCCTTTATTATGCTTCTACAACATCAGCTATGTATAG